>NW_006922263.1:916556-920941 GCF_000298275.1 Orycteropus afer afer | reverse complement strand
TTGCTCCCGAAGACCTGGGCCCTCTCGGTAGGGTAACAAGGGAACGTGTTCAGTGCAAAACCAACAATTTATGCATTGCAAATACCTTTTTTCAATAACATAAATGATGATTATACATGTAAATTTCACTGGATCTAATACAACAGAATCAAATAAACCACATCTGTGGAAAGACTCAACAGAGAAATTCAATATTATTAGTCAGAACAAATCAAGGGCCAACTATGAAACAGACTGTCCATTGCTTTATGCAATTTCTAATTGAAGCTGAAGAAAATTAAAACAAGCTTATGAGAGCAAAAGTAGAACCTTCAGTATATCTCAACTGATATTAGAGATTATCTCAAGAGTGGATTTGACATATTAAACACTAATGACCAAATCAGATGAATTGTGAGATGACATAAAAGGTATCATATATGAAGAAAGCAAAAAGGGCAATAAAAAGCAAGAAAGAAAGAGAAGATTAAAATGAATGGTAGAAGAAGCTGAAACTTGTTCTTGGACATAAAGTAGATTATAAGGCAAATGGAAAACATAATAACTTAAAATAACTGAACAGAAGATATCAAAGAGCATCTAGAGAAGATAAACTGAAGTTTTATAATGAAATGTGCAAAGGATACCAAAAGGGAAATGCATGCTTTTCATTAGTCAAGCTCAAGGAAGTGAAGAGAAAATTCAAACTTCAAGTTGTACTATTGAAACATTCTATGTGCAACATATCAAATGATGCAGGAAGTATCAAAAGAAGATGGAAGAAATACACAGTGTCTAAGGCATTTGACTGCTAACCACTAAGCTGACAGTTCAAACCAACTAGGCATTCCTAGGAAGGAAGGTTGGGCAATCTAGTGATACTGGCTCAGAAACCCAAAAAGGGGTCACTATAAGTCAGGTCTGACTCAATGGCAGCGAGTTCGGTTTCTGGTTTTGGTACCAAAAAGTATCAGTTGACATTCAACCACATCAGGAAGTAACTACCAATTGAATGGTTTTTACAAATCAATATATTACTGTCAGGTCTCAATTGCCCATGCCCAGAAATTTGGAAGACAGCTACCTGGACAATTAACTAGAAAAGGTCCATATTTCCACCCATACCAGAGAAAGGTGGAACAACAGAATGTGGGAATTATCAAGCAATAATATCATTAGTATCAAACACAAGAAAAATATTGCTGAAAATTCAAAAACAATTACAGCAGTACATCAACAAAGAAATGCCAGAAATTCAAGTCAGGTTCAGAAGAGGAAGTGGAATGAGGGTTATCACTGCTGAGATCAAATGGATATTGGTAAAAGCAGAGAATAGCTGAAAAATTGTATCTGTGTTTAATAAAGTACACAAAAGCTTTTTGACTGTGTGGCTCATAACAATTTGTGGAGAATAATGCAAAAAATGAGAATTCCAGAACACTTAGTTGTGCTCATGAGAAACCTGTACATAGAAGAAAAGGCTGTCATTCAAGCAGAACAAGGACATACTATGTGGTTTAAAGTCAGGAAAAATGTGTGTCATATTTCTATCCTTTCACCATACTTATTCAATCTATATGCTGAGTAAATAATCTGAGGTGATGAACTACATGAAGAACACAGCATCAGGACTGGAAGAAGACTTATTAACAACCTGTTATATGCAAATGGCACAACCTTGATTGCTGAAAGTATAGAGTATTTGAAGCAGTTACTGTTGAAGATCAAAGACTACAGCTTAGAATGGATTAAAATTAAATATAAAGAAAAGTAAAATTATCACACTGGACCAATAAGCAACATCATGATAAATGGAGAAAAGATTAAAGTTGTCATGAATTTCATTTTACTTTTATCCACAATCAATGCCCATAATATCATTGGTTTAGAAATCAATGACTATATTGTACTTGATATATCTGCTGCAAAAAACCTCTTACAAGTGTTAAAAACAAAGATGTTACATGAGAATGACAGTGTGCCTGACCCAAGTTATAGTGCTTTATTTTATTTTATTGTGATTTCGGTGAAAGTTTACACAGCAAATTCGCTTTCCATAACGCAGTTCACATACACTTTTTTGCATGACATTGACTATAATTTACCACAATTCAACAGCTCCCCTCCCACTTCTTCCCTATGTCCTTCCCTCCATGCATTCCTGACCCCTGATTTGTGTTCCTGTGCATACACAGTCCCTCTTTCTCCCATGATTGTTCTCTCCAAGGAGTGTACCTGGCTAGTGTAAATGTTCAACTCATATGCCTGTCTTTTGTTTGACTGAAAGCCATAGTTGTGGGTTCAGTTCCAGACATAAAGGGAAGCTAGGGGCCATTGTTTCAGTGGTTCCATCAGGCTCTATCAGATCAGAAAACCTGGTCCTTCCCTTTTTTTTTTTTCCAAATGATTTTGAGTTTTCTTCTACATTGTTCTCCCACTTTATCCAGGATCTCTTACATAGATACCCCTCCAAGTGAGTGATAATGGTAGTTAGGCACCATCTAGTTCTTCTGGTCTCATGGTCATATAGGCTGAAGACTGAATGGTGTACTAGTTGCTTGGACTAATGTTTCTATGTATCTTTGGTTTTCTTCATTCTTCTTTGCTCTGGATGAGGAGAGACCCATGTTGCATCAAGGTGGCGGCTTGCAAGCTTTTAAGATCCCAGTCACTACTCGCTAAAGAAGGATGTGGAACAATTACTTGTCAGCAAGCAATGTTATCTCATCTGAATAACTAAGGTTGTTAGTAAGTCTTTCTCCAATCTTGATGCCACATGTTCTCATGATGTCCAACTTCTCTTATTATTTGCTAAGCATATAGATTGAACAAGTATGATGAAAGGATGCAACTCTGACACAGGCACTTCTTGATTTTAAACCATGCTATATTCTCTTGATCTTGTCCTGGCTCTCACTTCTTCAGGATATATGCCTACCAAGTCATAGTATTTTCAATCACCTCATATGCTTTTTTTCAGAGCTCAACATTGAATAAGGAAGATTGAATAAGAAATGATATATAAAAATTTCCCTGACTTTCAAGAGGCAAGGCTAGGCCCCAAGCCCCCTAGAGCCAGGAAAGGGAGGGACCAGGAACACCCAGAGACCACAGAGTGGGAAGTTTCAGGTAGGAACTAGGTAAAAGAGTGTGCAGAGGTTTCCAACAGCTAAGGGAGACAAACTTGTCTGTCAGTTTGTCATCCTGTGAGGCTTGTACATTTCTGTGAGGGTTGAAGCCAGCCACTGGTGTTTCAGATTCCAGCAGAGTTGCACGTGATAAACAGGTTTCAACGCAGCTTAGAGACCAAGAGGAGGCAATGTGCTTCTCAAAAATTGGCCAGGGAAAACCTTATGAATAGCAGAGAAACACTGTCTGATACATTACTGGGAAAGTGTATGAATAGCTTGGAAACATTGTCTGACACAGAGCAGGAAGACTAGCCCTTTGCATTGGAAGGCACTCAAAATAGGATTTGGAAAAAGTTGCCTCATTAGTAAAGTAAGTCTTTCAGGATCTCCACGTGCTGACATGACACAACTCAAGTTGAGGAGAAACAGCTGCAAATATCCATTAAAAATCAGAATATGGAATGTACTAAGTATGAATCTAGGAAAATTGTAAGTTGTCAAAAATGAAAAAGAACATATAAAGATTGATATCCTGGACATCAGTGACCTGAAATGTACTGGTTTTGGGCACTTTGAATCAGACAATCATATGACCTACTATGCCGGGAATGACAAATTGAAGAGGAATGGCATGGCATTCATCATCACAAAAAGTGTTTCAAGATCTGTCCTGAAGTGCAATGCTGTCAGTGATAGGACAATATCCATACATCTACAAAGAAGATCAGGTAATACAACTGTTATTCAAATTTATGCACCAAAGCAAAAGATGAGGAAATTGAAGATATTTATCAACTTCTACAGTCTGAAATTGATCGAACTTGCGATCAAGATGTGTTGCTTATCATTGGTGACTGGAATGCAAAAGTTGGTAGCAAAGAAAAATCACCAGTAGTTGGAAAATTTGGCCTTGGTGACAGAAATAACTTTGGAGATTGCATGATGGAATTTTGCATGACCAATGACTTATTCATTGCAAATACATTTTCTCAACAACACAAATAGCATTTACTCATGTGGACTTCACCAGATGGAGTACACAGGAATCAGATTGACTACATCTGTGGCAAGAAGAGATGGAAAAGCTCAATATCATCAGCCAAACCAGGCCAGGAGCTGATTGTGGAAAAGACCATCAACTACCCATGTGCAAGTTCAACTTGAAGTTAAAGACAATTAAGAGAGGTGGGGCAAGATGGCGGACTAGGCAGAAGGATTGCACAGACCCTCTTCAACAAAGAAAAGGGAAACCAATTAACACAGACACAGAAGATA
>NW_006922263.1:909264-914406 GCF_000298275.1 Orycteropus afer afer | reverse complement strand
AAACAAATCCACAAGGCCAAAAGATGATCTTGAATATATCCCTCCCAAATTTAGAGATCATCTAAAGAATAGATTTGATGCATTCAACACCAATGACCGAAAACCAGAATTGTGGAATGACATCAAGAGCATCATCCATGAAGAAAGCAAGAGGTCATTTAAAATACAAGAAAGAAAGAAAATACTGAAATGGATGTGAGAAGTGACTCTGAAACTTGCCCTTGAGCGAAAAGTAGCTAAAGCAAATGGAAGAAATGACAAGATAAAAGAGCTGAACTGAAGTTTTCAAAGACCAGGTCAACCAGACAAAGCCAATTACAATAATGAAATGTGTAAAGACCTGGAGTTAGGAAACCAAAAAGGAAGAACACACTTGGTATTTGTCAAGCTGAAAGAAATGAGGAAAAAAATTAAGGCTTGAGTTGAAATATTTAAAGATTCTATGGGCAAAATATTGAATGGTGCAGGAAACATCAAAAGAAGATGGAAGGAATACACAGAGTCACTGTACCAAAAGAACTGGTCAAACTTCATCCATTTCAGGAAGTGGCATATGTTCAAGAACCAATGGTATTTAGGGAAGAGGTTGAAGCTTCACTGAAGGAATTGGTGAGGAACAAGGCTCCAGGAATTGACAGAATACCCATTGAGATGTTTCAACATATGGATGCTCCGCTGGAGGCACACACTCAGTTATGACAAGAGATTTGGAAGACAGCTACCTGGCCAACTGACTGGAAGAGGTCCATATTTGTACCCATTCTGAAGAAAGGTGATCACACAGAATGTAGAAATTATTGAACAATGTCATTAATATAGCACACAAGTAAAATCTTACTGAAGATAATTTGAAAATGGGTGCAGCAGTATACTGACAGAGCACTTCTAGAAATGCAAGTGGGATTCAGAACAGGATGTGGAATAAGGGATGTCATTGCTGATGTCAGATGGATCTTGGCTCAAAGCAAAGAATACAAGAAAGATGTTTACTTTTGTTTTTTTGACTATGCAAAAGCATTTGGTTGTGTGGATTATAACAGATTGTGGATAGCATTGAGGAGAATGGAAATTCCACATCACTTGATTGTGTTTATGAGGAACCTGCACATAGACCAGGAGACTGTTGTTCAAACAGAAAAAGAGAACACTGCTTGGTTTAAAATCATGAAGGGAGTGTGTCAGGGTTGAATCCTTTCACCATGCTTATTCAATCTTTATGCTGAGCAAATAATCCAAAAAACTGGACTACATGAAGAAGAATGTGGTATCAGGCTTAGATGAAGAATCATTAACAACCTGTGATATGTCGACAGCACAACTTTGCTTTCTGAAAGTGAGGATGACTTGAAGCACTTACTGATGCGGAATGAAGAATATAGTCTGCAGTATGGATTACATTTCAATATAAAGAAAATAAAAATCCTCACAACTGGACCTATAGGCAACATCACGATAAATGAGAAAAGTTTGAAATTATCAAAGACTTCACATTGCTTGTTTCTACGATTGACACCAATGGAAGCAGCAGTCAGGACATCAGACGATGTATAGCACTGGGCAAATCATCTGTAGAATACCTCTGTCAATTGCTGAAGAGCAAAGATGTCTCCTTGAGGACTAGGGTGTGCCTGACACAAGCTACGGTATTTTCAAATGCCTCATATGCATGTGAGAGCTGGACAATGAATTAGGAAGAATGAAGAAGAATTGATGCTTTTGAGCTGTGGTGAAGAATACTGAAATTACTGTGGCCTGATAAAAGAACTAACAGGTCTGTCCTGGAGGCAGTGCCACTGGTATGCTCCTGGGAGGCAAGAATGGCTAGACTTCATCCCACATACTTTGGTCATCTTATCAGGAGGGACCATTCCCTGGAGAAGGATGTCATGCTTGGTAGGGTGGAGGGTCTACGAAAGAGGAGAAGACCCTCACCAAGATGGATTGACATGGTGGCAGTGGTGATGGGCTCAAGTACAGCAAGAGTCATAGAGCTGGTGCAGGACCAGATGGTGTTTCGTTCTGCTGTGCATAGGATCACTATGATTCAGAGACAACTTGCTGGCACCTAACATCAACAACAATATATTAGGTCGATATAGTTATTATTTGCATTTTACTTTTATGAAAAAATGATTGTAGTGATTTTCCTATTAATTGGAACTTGTACAAATCAAACACTTGTGTTATATATTCTGCAGAGTACATTCCTTTTAGCAGTCAAATGCCTTAGACAGTATTCCACCAGAGCTTCTTATAGATGGATACAGATATAGATTCATAGCTACAGATATATATATCATATATATAGACATAGGTTAGAGAAATATAGATAGATACATAGATATATCAGGGCTTCTTCATTTGTCTGTCAGTCTATCATACCATGGTGGCTTGCCTATTGCTTTGATACTGGAAGTTATGTCACCTGTATTTCAAAATCAGCAGCATCACCCATGATGGACAGGTTTCAGAGGAGCTTCCAGAATAAAAAAAAAAAAAAAATATGAAGAAGGGCACAGACAGGTCGACTTCTAAAAAAAATTGACCACCAAATGCCTAATTAATAGCAGGGAAACATTGTCTGACACAGTGCCAAAAGATGAACCCCTCAGGTTGGAAGTTACTCAAAATGAGATTGGGAAAGACCTGCCTCTTCAAAGTTGAGTTGATCTTGGTGACGTGTATTAAGTAAAGTTTTTGGGACCTTCATTTGCTGATCGTTCACTGAAATCTGATTGGGGGGGGAAGCTCCCACCCTGTGGAACTTCCAGGTCAATAAAGAGATATCAGGTCTTGAGGTGCTCACAAAGGAAGCTTTATTGCAGGTTGGCAATGAAAGTATTTGGAGATTGACTCTCAAAGCAGTTTCATCAAAGCTGGGGATTCCAGCGCTAATATAGGACATTAAATAGAGAAGTTATGATTATTTATGCATTTCCTGAGAAGTCATTAACTATGCATCAGGGTCATTAAATTGTGAGCGGTGCAGTGTCATGGCTGTCACAGGGTGATTTTTACAGGTTCTGATATATACAGGTTAGTTATGAATACAATCCAGGCAGATTGCACATGTGGCAACAGGAAGAGGTGGGGTAGGAGAACACTCTGAGTAACTAACAGGATATATAGCAGTAACGTGGCTGGTGTTTCAGTCCTGGTGGTCAGACCATCTGGAACTGAGCATTCTTACATTGTTTCAGTCCTTATAATCAAGCTACCTGGACCAGGACATTCTTACCTTGCCTCCTCTGGTTTTATGCATCTCATTCTTGAGAGAGATGAAGCTAGAAATTTTTGTTGGCTTTGCTAGTTGGGTGGTCCTCTCACAGACTTTTGGTAGAGCTGAAGGAGACCAAGACTGGAAAGAAGTTCACAGGGGTTTGAGGAGACTAACCAACTTGAAACACATTGCCACAGCAACAGGAAAACAGTTGTGGGAGAGAAAATACAAAGGTAATAATTAACAAATCTTTAGACCAGGATAGATTTGGTAGCCAAGAGGTCAGCAATCTGAAGAGGCTGGTAGTTGGTGTTCTTTGAATGGGGACACTAACTTCAGACAGATATAGTGGATCCAGTTATTTGCCTGTTGGAGCTTGGTAATAGAGTGCATGGTTAGAGGGATAGTATATGGTGCAGTGCAGTGTGGGGTGGGTGATTCAGCATTCCAGGTTTTGAGTGGCATTTTGTTACCTGGTTAGGAAGGGTGAAGAGAAACATCCACTGGGTAGTGAATGTGGCTGGAAGTGTAAATATGGATGAAGGAAGGGGCAAAAGAAAGAGACTGCAAGTAATTTAATGTTCATTTCTCCTAATGTATTAAGGAAACTATTTGTAAAGGTGGAGAGTTTATAAAGGAACGGTGTTCTGCGTGTGCTTTAGAAAGAGCTCAATTTGAGCTCACTTCTGGGAACTATTTTAAACTGCAGAAGTACCATGTACAGTGCCTGAATCCACATCACGTGGGTTTCCTGGCAGATTTTTGCTATTTTTCTCTTTAACATATGGTTCATCTTCTCTATCTTTCCACTAGATTGGATTCTCCAAGCAGAATATAGCTTCCATGTAATTCCTACTAACTCAGACACTTTTTGAGTGACTTTGAAGCAAAGTGGGCTTCATTGCCAATGTTAATTGAGACAGGAAGTTCAAATCTGGGAATAATCGCCTGGCGAAAGGTCTTAAATAATAGAGGACTTTTCAGTCCTGCAGGAGTATGCTTCAACCAATCCTGTGAAGGTATCTAGAAAGATCACCAGGTATTTGTGGTTCCTCAGTGCTGGAGCCGTTTTAGAAAAGTCTACTTGAGAGTCGTCTCCTGAAACACTTCCTGGTGATGGAACTCTGGCTTCTGGAGGTCCAGTGGTCTTTGGATTGCTTTTGGCACAGAGGTGGCAGGCTTTGGTGGTTCTCTGGATGGCTTTGTGCATGCCTGGTCCAATAATGTGTTTGGAGACTCAATTGTAAATAGTTTCATATCCAAAATGGGTGGACTTTTGTCACAAGACGTGGTGTACTTATTGTTCAAGAAGGAAAACTTTCTTCCAGGAATGTGCAGCAGCTTATCTTGAAGCTCAGACCTGTGACTGCAAGTCAAGGACAATTTCTATACTCAGGAGCTCTTGTTTTAAATGTGGGAACCCACACACAAGCTTCAGCTTGATGACAATAAAGTGAACATTCTTTGCCTTCCCTGGTTGTCATTTTGCCCGAATTAAGGGGGTGGCATAGTCAATATGTTTTCAGGGATAGGTGGGGATTCCTCTGCTGCTGGATCCAGCAATGAGGCTCAGAGCTTCCATATCTGTTCTGAGGGGAATAGCAGTTGCAGTTCTCCATCAATAAAACTAATCGGAGCAGATTCGTTTCAGCAAGTAAGTTTGGTCCAACAATGGAAATGGATACTCAGGTATATATAGGAAACTGTGAGTCAGCAAAATATCCCCTACTCCATAAAATGTCCACTCCATAGCCTATATGAAAGAGGACTCAGCTGGTTACCCCACTATCCTGACCACAGGGGATTTCTTAGAGGAGATGGCTTTCATTGTTGTTGTTGTTGTTGTTGTTGTTATGTGCCGTCGAGTCGGCCCCGACTCATAGCGACCCCTCCTTGGGTTTCCAAGGCAGTATCACTATGGA
>NW_006922263.1:901656-909089 GCF_000298275.1 Orycteropus afer afer | reverse complement strand
CAATCCTACTTCCGTAGTGATACTGCCTCAGAAACCCAAGGAGGGGTCGCTATGAGTCGGGGCCGACTCGACGGCACATAACAACAACAACAACAACTTTGTAATCAAGGGCTCCTCATGGAGGCTTGTAAGCAAGTGGAAGCCTCTGGTCCCCATCAATCTGAGACTTCATACTGACTCTGTTTGTAAAATTCCCAGGCAGGGGCCTGATGGGATGAACTTCCCAGATAAAGACACTCTTTCTTCCAATGATTCTTTTGTTTGCAGTTGTTGTTGTTGTTATGTGCCGTCAAGTTGGACCCGACCCATAGCAACCCCTACTTGGGTTTCCGAGGCGGTATCACTACAGTTTGAACCACCAGCCTTCTGGTTAGCAGTCAAGTGCCTTAGACACTATGCTACCAGAGCTGTTTGCAGTAGTCACTCTGAATTTGATCTGGACTGGATTGCCCACCTGGAGCAGGATGTTCATTCTAATCCCTTTCATTAACAACAACAACCAAATAAATAAATAAATAAATAGCCAGGGAAGTATGATGTACTGGACCAATTTTGGGTACCCAAGGGCCTTAGTCAGGGCTACTGCAGAAGACGGGCCTGTTGTCTTAGCTTTTGAGCCTCTTTTCTTTCCTGTACCTGATCTTTATTACTAAAAACCTTAAATACCACACGAATCACTTAGGAAATTCCCATTCTCAGGCTTTCTTCAAGCTTCTGTGGTTTCTTTCTCCCTGATGAAAACTCAGCTTCCTCTCCAACCTTTACCAAACCACTCACCTCTGGGAGTCAACAAAATATCTACAAGGACCTGGAAGTCTGCCCAAGTCAGGTGATGAGTAGCAATTATGGAGAAAAACAAGTCAGACATCTGCTTAGGATCTCCCTGGTAAAAGCGGAGAATAGTTTTTCAATTAAAAAAGTTAAAGCTAGAAAAAGTAGTATGAAGCCAAACTGAATTCAGCTGCTCATCTTCTCCCCATGTGGACAATCTGTCTAAGTAGCATTTGCCCTGCCCTGGGTTGGCCAGCCCCCAGGCCAATTCAATTACCACTACTGCTATTAAGTAGTGAGACAATGTCCTCATCTTCTAACTTTGGCTCAGAGGGGTAAGGAGGAGAGAGGAATGGTGGAGGAAGTCAGGAGTCATCCTCTCTGGCACTATCTAATGCTTTCAGTTTAGTAACAGGACTAGCAACCAAAATATGTCTGCGTATTCTTATTGCTGTACAAATACACAAAATCTCCACATATTTTTTCTCATCTATTTTCCTTCCTGAGTACAACACAAATCAAGTTTCAAAATAATGTTACAAATCAGTGAGCCATTTGTAGCCCAATGTCTTCCATTCTCCAGTTGGTATTGGGGCCAGGTTATATTAAGAAAAACCTCATCTTAAACTCTTTCTGTGGACAATAATGAAAATATTCTTCCAATTCTGAAGGATGCATTTTAAGGGGGCTATACTCTGATCATTTACAATGAATAAATACAGAACAAACAGACAAGCCAGTACCAGGGGTGTGGATGACATACAAACAAGGAGTACAAGGATTACAAACACCAAGAAGAAACAAAGATATCTTGAAAAACCAGAGCACTTAGCCTCCCTCAATTGCCCAGGAGCCAAAAGTAATGACAGTTTCTAGGGTGGCCTGCTTGACCTCTCTCACCTGTCCAGAAACCAGACATAATGGGATATTCTTGATTAGCTGGCATGAAATGGACCTTCTCAATCTTCCTGAGTCTCTAGGACTTAGATTAAAATCATACCTGTACTCACCCATAAAAGTTCCTGACAAAATGCTTGCTTTTTATGCTGAAAGATCACCAAAGATGGCTCTGACTATAAGAAGGAACCTCACAAATTCTTCCCAGATGAAGATAGATGATGATGCTAAGGTCCAGTGGCTGTTCTGATGGCTAGAGATAATCCTGAAATAAGGAGATGGGTGAGAGTTACAGTAAAAGTCCCATCTAGTTCACGAGATATGAAACATGATGGAGGTTCCCATCCATGTGACTCTTACATCAGTGAGGACACACTAAGCTTTGAGGTGCTGAGAAAACAAGCTTTACAGTACTATGGCAAGCAAGAAGCTTGGAGATTGCATCTCAGATCAAGATCCCTGAAACTAGAGATTCTAGGGTTGATACAGGATATGCAATAGGGAAGTTATGATTATTTATGGATTTTCTAGGAATTCCTTAACTATGCATTAAACTCATGAACATAGGAGGGATGAGTGGGGTTGTAGTTTCATGCTGCCAATGGTGTGTTTCTCAGGTTCTGACAGATATAGGTTAGTTAAGGACACAATGTAGACTGATAATGTAGGAGGGAAAGGGAGTGATTGGAGCAAGAGAATGCTCTGGGTAATTAGCAAGATGTATAGCTAGATTCTGAAGTGGTGTGGAATGACAGGTATCATTTCTAATGTCAGATTAACCTTCACTGGAAAAAGAATACCAGAAAGATATTTACCTGTGTTTTATTGACTATGCAAAGGTATTAGACTTTGTGGCTCATAACAAATTATGGATAACATTGAGAAGAATGGGAATTCAGAGCACTTAGTTGTGTTCATGAGAAAGCTGTACATAGAACAAGAGGTAGTCATTCAAACAGAACAGAGGATACTACACAATTTAAAGCCAGGAAAGGTGTGGATCAGGGTTATGTATTGTCACCACACTTATCCAATCTGTTTGATGAGCACATAATTCAATAAGCTGGATTGTATGAAGACTAATGTCACACTGAGATTGGGGGAAGACCCATTAATAACCTACTATATGCAGACGACACAATCTTTTTTGCTGAAAGTGAATAAACCTGGAGGTACTTACTGATGAAAATCAAATACTACGGCCTTCAGTGTGAATTACATGTCAACATAAAGAAAACAAAAATCCTCCGAACTGGACCAATTAGCAACATCATGATAAATGGAGAAAAGATTGAAGTTGTTAAAGATTTCATTTTACTTGGATCCACAATAAATGCCTATGGAAGGAACAGTCAAAAAATCAAACAATATATTGCACTGGGCAAATCGGTTGCAAAAACCTCTTTAAAGTGTTAAAGTGCAATGAAGTCCCTATGAATGTTAAGGTGCCTGACATAAGCCATAGTATTTGAAATAGCCTCATATGTATGTGACAGCTGGAGAATGAATAAGGAAGACTGGAGAAGAATTGTTGCATTTGAATTGTGGTGTTGATGAAGAATATTCAATGTACCATAGACTGTTAGAAGAATGAACAAATCTGTCTTACAGGAAACACAGCTGGAATGCTCCTTAGAAGTAAGAATGGCCAGACTTCATTTCTCATATTTTGGTCATGTTGTCAGAAGGTACCAGTCCCCGAAGAAAGATATCATGCTGGATAATGTAGGAGGTCAGCAAAAAAGGGGAAGACCCTCAATGTGTTGGACTGACACAGTGGCTGCAACAACAGACTAAAGCATGGCAATTATTGTGAGGATAATACAGGAATGGGACAATTTTTCATTCAGGGTACATAAAGTCACTACATGTAGAAACAGAGTTGATGACACCTAACAACAGCAATATATATTAAGGCTATTTTTAACTAATTATAGATAAATATCAGTGCCTGTTCAAAATAAGCAATACATAAAGTGCAGTCACCATTTTTTTGTTCTTGTTTTATATTGTTTTCCTTTTTCAGTTAACAAAATAATTTTCAATAATCTACCCCTTCTATGAGGAGCTCTGGTAGGATAGTGCCTAAGGCACTTGTCTGCTCACCAGAAGGCTGGTAGTTTAAACCCACGAGCCACTCCTCGGAAGGAAGGTTGGGCAGTCCACTTCTGTAGTGATACTGCCTCAGAAACCCAAAGAGGGGTTGCTATGAGTAGGGTCCTACTCGATGGCACATAACAATAACAGCAACAACAACCCCTTCTATGAAGCTACCACTCCAATAAATGCTCACAATTCCTACTTGTGACTTACGAACTTTTCTAAAGTATATGAATCAGCTTTTATGATTTCACATTTACTCTGATCAACCTAGTTATTATCAGCTTAATCAATTGTTTTTTAAAATGATAATGCTGTTTGTTATTTAGCATTTTAATTAAATTTCTTAGTTCTATTGCTTATTAAATGCAGTGCACTTTAATCTAGGCCTGTCCAATGCCTTTGGCTACTTGAATCAACACTTTATAAAGAAAAATTCTTTAAGTCATTAATTAATTTTTTTTAACATATGCTTAATAAAATTTTACTACTTAAACATTATCTTTCTGTTCTAGAGTTAACAGTCAGTTGCACTTAGGCAAATTTTGGTGGATTATATTTATTAATAATCACTAGCACTAAATTCTCTCAGTAGATTTTTTAACAACCCATTTTTGTTGTTACTATTTCAGTTTGATTTCCACACATTGTTTTTATTTTGCAGAAACTGCTTTGGACTGATTGTCTTTGACTAGTTTTGTTAGAGAAAAATATAAACATTTATAGGTTGAACAACATAGCAGATAACTAAATATGCACAAAATAAATGCATTCTAGTAGGCAGAGGGAATTTATTTTTCAACTGTAATCTGTTGTCCTTAACCATAATGTTTATTCTGCCCTTAATAACCACCTCTAACTCTGATAACTGCTGCAAAGGGACCTGAACCCAACTCTAAAGCAACAAGGATGAAAATTAAAAGTATTATTTTAATTTCAATAACGTATGACCAGTGGAGTTTATAAATTTTACTGTGCCAGAATCATTTATATGCTATATTAGAAAAGAAAAATAATTTTCCTGGACCCTAGCAAACAATGTTTTATTAATAGATAATGACAATGAGTTACATTAACTGTGTTCAGTTGTAGTTCCCTTACTTGAGTTAATCTATACCATTAAAAAAAAAAAAAGCCACAGTTCATGATTAAACAGATATTATAGGATAGTGGTTATTTATGTATTTATAGTGAACTATGTATTGCTCTTCATATTTTAAACATTTAATGTTTTATATGTTAATAACATTTATAATGTTTTATATGTTTTCCTTGACCCATACGACTGCCATTTTGTACCTGGCAAATCAATAATCCATGTTTGCCAAATCAAAAGTCTGTGCATCTTTTAAGAGAAAATCCTTGATTTCCATGCAAGGTGGGGACATGGCTGCTTATGAAATATGAGGAGGATTTATGCCAAATCATCAGGAATGCTGAGGCTGTGGCAACTCTTTCACACAGTGGGGATCGTGAGGTACAAAAGAACTGAAATGGCAGCCTGTTAGACATGCTTGTTGTCTGAGAGATGGTGTGATGACACAATTATTCACCGATTAGAACAAGCAGATGAACTAAACTCATGGGTAGCATGCTGCTACGGATAGGCATCCCAGGGATGAGCCAGTTGTTGTAGGATAAAAACATGGGTAAACATGCAAATGGAGTGTTAGAATTGTTCATGAGTGCATGGATTGGGACAGGGGATGGAGGACGGGTGCTCAGGGTAGTATACATTTCTAAGCCAAGTGATACACCAATTGAGTGTTGTTTAATCTGCTTGGTAAAATATGGCAGTCAGATGGTGGTGTGCTTACTTCATACTGCTCTAACAGAAAATATCACTAGTGGAGGCTGTAGAAAACAGGAGTTTATGCTCTTACAGTTTTGGAGTCAAGATGTCTGAGTTAAAATGCCAGGCTTTAGGGGCTGGGTGAAAATCCCTCAACCTTGATCTTCAGCTCTGCCTATTGCTCCCAGCCCGCTGAAGCTAGAGACTTCTTTCACATAAGCAGCTGCTGGCTGCTGAGGCTGACAAACCCAAGGTCAACCATTAAAAAGGCACAGTTCCAATATCACCAAACCACATGACAGAACATTGATTCAAGTCCATTAAGAGTCCCAAGATCTGCAGACAACACGGTAGACTGCTGACATACGACTCAGCTACATGCAGGATTCACACATGCCTAAAGTTTCAAGCCATTCCTAAAGTTTCTCCTTTATACTGGGAGCAGACCACATCCCTAAGACAGCTACTCAACTGCTCACAGTAGATTCCACCATGGAGTTGATTACCAGTGTCATCATGAGGAATACTGCATCCTGCTGTCCAGCCACTCAAAACCAGGCCCAGTCAAGATGACACATAAACTTAATTACCACAGATGGGTCAAGGAAGGAAGTGAGAATGGAGAGAGATAATATTTCCATAATGATTTCTTAAAAAGCTTCAATTTTGTTAATGGCAACCTAATAAAGTACGACATGCTGTAAATGTTCCTTTTATTACTTTTCAAATACTGGGATGTCTGTGAATGTTACCGGTAAGTAGTTAATTTGGTTCTGGAAGCAACCTGCCAAATTCTTTTTGATATAGCAGTTGGACACTTCAAAACAAACAAACTAAAAATATAAGGGCTAGTCTTTGAACTTATCTAAATTCAAACCTTTGAATATGAATGCTGTTTCAGATTGAATTTGGCCTAACTAATCATTTTGATGTTCTAGGCAGTTTTGATGAAACATTTTTGATCAAATATCTAATGAATTCAACTTATTATTTTGTGTGTAATGTGACTCTGGTGTTTGTTAAATTGATAACAAAATTACAGCCTGCAATGTTGATATACAGTCTCTATGAACCATAAGATGAATATAATATGTACTAATAATTGACCCCAATTTATTTCAGAGATTATAGATAGTTAGATAAGTAGATAGACAAATACATGACTGCTTGAAATCTGATGGAGCATTTGAGTATAGAATTTCTAGACAGGACCTGTAATAAATGTGAACATGAGTAAAATAAACAAATGTAATGGTTTTGACATAATAATAACCTTCAGTTATATAACAGACTCAAACAAATAAAGATAATTACATATATTTAACCAGTTCTTCCCTTTTACTTTTAGACTTCATCGTGATTTTTTTTTTTTTTTTTAGTTTTCTCTCTCTCTCTAATTTTTACTCCTTGCTGAGTGATTCATAATCTTGGTACCTAAAAAATTTTAAGTAAAATTAAATCACATTCAGAAGTTCTTTGATAGTAATAAAATTTGTATAAAATTGAACCTATTGTAAACATATTGTAAGACAATCCAAACAATTTCAAAATATGTTAAGAAAAACAAATACAAAAATTTACTAAGTAAATACCTGTTAATTTTCTATTTCATGTTCACACATAAATATAACTTTATTCCATTTATCTTTGTTAAAAGTGTGTGCTATTTAACTCTCTCCAATAACTAAATCTAGTGTCTAGGAGCTCTGGTAGCATAGTGCCTAAGGCACTTGACTGCTAACCAGAAGGCTGGAGGTTCAAACCCACCAGCCACTCCTCGGAAGGAAAGTTGGGCAATCCTACTTCCGTAGTGATACTGCCTCGAAAACCCAAGGAGGGGTCGCTATGAGTCGGGGCCGACTCGACGGCATAT
>NW_006922263.1:899443-901436 GCF_000298275.1 Orycteropus afer afer | reverse complement strand
CAGTCAAGTGCCTTAGACACTACGCTACCAGAGCTCCCTGGTATCTAAATAACATTCCTAAATAACTTATGAATTTAAGACACTTGGATTTGACATCAAGGAATAAAATTTACCTGGGATATTTTGTGATATCAGATAACGTAAAAACTGCAGAAGTAACTGGGATGTGCAAATGGTCATAGGAGCCAGCTTAAAGTATTTTAGGTCTGCAAAGAGATCATTTGACCTTCATAAAGGTTTTCCACGATTTGTCACATGAAGGTTTATATAATTTAACATGTATTACATTCTTAATTATATTGAAAATATTAATTAAAATTAATAAGAAAAGAAAGAAGGATACAAAGATAAATAAAGTATTTTCTTTTGAAATATTCATAATATTAATGCATCATTTATATCTTACTTTCTTGTTGTTATTAGGTGCCCTCAAGTTGGCTCCAACTCATGACGACCCTACATCCAACAGGACACAACACTTCCTGGTCCTGTGCCATCCACATAAGGCTTGCAATGCTTGAGCCCATGGCTGTCATTCCTGGCATAGTACATCATATAGTTGTCTGATTCAAAATGGCCCAAACCAGTCCATTTCAGATCCCTCATGCCTAGGTTATCAGTCGTGTTGTATTCCATTTTGTTTTTGGCAACTTCCAACTTTCCTAGATTCCTACTTTGTACATTCCATGTTCTGTTTATTAATGGATGGTTACAGCTGTTTCTTCCCATTTTGAGTCATGCCCCATCAGCAAATGGAGGTCCTGATAGCTTTTCTCCATCCATGTCATTAAGATCAACCCTAGGTGGGTGCTCTTCGTGTCATATTTTGAGGGCTAGGCAAATTGGGAACTCATCCAGACAATATCAGATAATGTTTCAGGGTTATTCATAAACTTTTCCCATAATATATCCAACAGTGTTTCAGGGTTTTGCATTTGGTTTCCACTAGCCAAACATTTAAGTAGATGACCCAATCCTTCTTCCTACTCTATCTTAGTCTGGAAACTCTGATGAAACCTGTCCAACATGAGGAACCCTGCTGGTATTTGAAATACTATGGGCATGGCCTCCAGCCTCACAGCAACACACAAGCAACCATAGTATGACAAACTGACAGAGAAGTGGTGGTATTAAATTACCCCACACTTTTTATTTTGCACCTTTCAATCCATTCTAAAAAAAAAAAAAAAATGTGTATTGCATTAAGTGGAATGCTGTAGATAGATAATTCGTATTCATATACTGTGATAGTGAATTTCATGTGCCAATTCAGCTAGGCTTGGAAGATACTGGAATGTATGCCTTTAGATAATGTAATATATTATAGTCCCTTTCCATAATGTAGTCTGTTTGATTACCCAATCCTTTGAAAGGGTAGTTTCCTTGGGAGTATGATTTTCCTCTAGGATGTAAATGGATATTCTAGAACAGCTCTTTCTCTCTTGACCCTACATTCTTCTTGAGCCCTGTTCTGTATTTCCTAAGATGGAAATCTGCAGAAATCTCCAGCCTTCTACCTAACCTACTGATTTATGACATGTCAGCCTGTACAACTGTGTGAGTCATTTCCTTGACATCAATGTCTACTTGATATCCCTCTCTCTCTCTCTATGTATATACAAACATAAATAAATACATTATGTATATATGCACACACACACACATAATGCATGCATGTGTGTGTATGTATCATGCCCAGTACTGCTTTCCTAGAGGTAAATAGAGATGAATTATTTGTGTGAGTGAGTGTGTGTGTGTGTATATACACATACATATATATACATACATACATATATATATATATACATATATACACATACATACATACACATAATACGTGTGTGTGTGTGTATCATGCCCAGTACTGCTTTCCTAGAGGTAAAAAGTGATGAATTATATGTGTGAGATGTGTGAGTGTGTGTATGTGTGTGTATATATATATATATATACACATACATATATGTACATACATATATATATATATATATATATA
>NW_006922263.1:894848-898896 GCF_000298275.1 Orycteropus afer afer | reverse complement strand
GTGATTGAAATATCATGGCTTTGTTTAGGCACAACTTAGTCTTCAAAGGGATATTTTTGCTCTTCAGCACTTTAAAGAGGTCTTCTGCAGATTTGCCATTTGCTCTTCAGCACTTTAAAGAGGTCTTCTGCAGATTTGCCATGCAATATGTCATCTGATTTCTTGACTGCTACTTCCACTGATGTTAAATTTGGAAACAAGTCATCTGAATTCTTTGAAAATTTCAATATTTTCTCCTTTTATCATGATGCTGCTAATTGATCCAGTTGTGAGGATTTTTGTTTTCTTTATATTGAGGTATAATCCATACTGCAGACTGTAGTCTTTAATCTTCTTCACTAACTGCTTCAAGCCATCTCATTTTCAGCAAGCAAAGTTATGCTGTCTGCATATCACAGGTTTTTAATGAATCTTCCTCCAATCCTAATGCCATGTCCTTCTTCATACAGTCCACTTTCTCAGATGGTAGTGTAGTGCCTAAGGCATTTGACTGGTAACCAGAGGGCTGGCAGTTCAAACCCACAAGTCACTCCTCAGAGGGAAGATTGGGCAATCTACATCTGTAGTGATACCACCTCAGAAACCCAATGAGGGGTCACTATGAGTTGGATCTGACCCAGGGGCAGTGAGTTTGTTTTGGCTTTTTATGCAAATTGAGTAAGTACAGTGAAAGGATACAACCTGATACACTTCCATTCTGATTTTAAACCACTTGTTCTGTTCAAATGACATTCTCCTGGTCTCTGTGTAGTTTCTTCATGAACACGATTAAGTGTTCTGGAATTCCCGTTCTTCTCAATGTTATCCATAATTTATTATCATCCACATAATCAAATGCTTTTGCACAGTCAATAAAACACAGCTAAACATCTTTCTGGTATTCTTTGTTTTCAGCCAAGATCCGTCTGACATCAGCAATGATATCTCTCGTTCTATATCCTCTTCTGAATCTTGCTTGCATTTCTAGAAGTTCTCTGTCAATATATTGCTGAAACCATTTTTGAATTATCTTCAGCAAGATTTTGCTTGGATGTGATATTAATGATTTTTTTAATACTTTCTGCATTTTGCGTGATCATCATTCTTTGGAATGGGTACAGATATGGATCTCTTCCAGTCAATTGGTCAGGTAGCTGTCTTCCAAATTTCTTGGCAGAGATGAATGAGTGCCTCCAGCATGGCATCCGTTTGTTGAATAATCTCAATGAGTATTCCATCAATTCCTAGAGCCTTGTTCTTCACCAACTCCTTCAGTGCAGCTTTGACCTCTTCCTTCAACACCATTAGCTGTTGATCACTTACCACTTCCTGAAATAGATGAACATCAACCAATTATTTTTGGTACATTGACTCTGTGTATTCTTTCCATTTTCCTTTGATGTTTCCTGCATCATTCAATATTTTGCTCATGGAATCTTTCAATTTTGCAACTAGAGGCTTGAATTTTTTCTTCAGTTCTTTCAGTTTGAGAAAGTTTTCTAACTCCAGGTCTTTGCACATTTCATTACAATAATTGACTTTGCCTTCTCAAGCATTTATTTGAAATCTCCTGTTAAGCTCTTGCATTTTGTCATTTCTTCCATTTCCTTTAGCTACTCTCTGTTCAAGAGCAAGTTTCAGAGTCTCTTCTGCTATCCATTTTGGTCTTTTCTTCCTTTCCTGTCTTTATAATGATCCTTTGCTTTCTTCATGGATGATGTTCTTGATGTCATCCCACAACTCCTCTGGTTTCAGTCACTGGTGTTCACTGCATCAAATCTATACTCTAGATGGTATCTAAATCCAGTGGGTATATATTCAAGGTCATGTTTCCACTCTCGAGGACTTACTTTATTTGTCTGCAGCTTCACCTTGAACTTGCATATGAGTAATTGATGGTCTGTTCCAGTCAGCTCCTGGCCTTGTTTTGGCTGAAGATACTAGTCTCTTCCTCACCTCTTTCCACAGAAGTAGTCAATCTGATTTCTGTGTACTCCATTTGGCAAAGTCCATGTGGACAGCCATTGTTTTTTGTTGTTGAAAAAAGGTATTTGCAATGAATAATTCATTGCTCTTGCAAAATTTTATCATGCGATCCCCAGCGTTATTACTATCACCAAGGCCATATTTTCCAACTACTGGTGATTCCTCTTTGCTTCCCATTTTTGCTTCCCAATCACTGGTAATAATCTACACATCTTGAATGCATGTTTCACCAATTTCAGACTGCAAAACTTGGTAAAAATCTTAAATGTCTTAGTCTTTGGCTTTGGAGATTGGTGCATAAATTTCAATAATAGTAGTAGTAACTGCTATTCCTCGAAGACATGTGGATATTATCCTGACATTGATAGCATTGATCTTCCCAATAGATTTTGAAACATCCTTTGTGACAATGAATTCCACTCCATTCCTCTTCAGCCTGTCATTTCTGGCATAGTAGATCATATGGTTGTCATACTCAATATGGCCAAAATCAGTCCATTTTAGCTCACTAATAGCTAAGATATCAAATTTTATGTGTTCCATTTCATTTTTGACAACTTCCAATTTTCCTAAATCCAAGCTTTGTCCATTTCGTATTTCAATTATTAATGGGAGTTTGCAGCTATTTCTTCTCGATTGAGCCATGCCACATCAACAAATGGAGGTCCCAAAAACTTTATTCCACCCTCATTTTTATGGCTGACTCTACTCTGATAAGGTAGCTCTTCCCTAGTCATATTTTAAATGCTTTCTGATCTGATGGGCTTATCTTCCAGCACTGTATCGGACAATGTTTCAAGGCTCTTCATATCATTGTTTAACAGCTATTCTTATGATTTTCACTGGTCAATTCTTTGAGAAGTGGATGGCCCCTTCCTTCTTCTGAGTCTGTCTTAGTCTGGAAGCTCTGCTGAAACCTGACCACCATGTGTGACCCTGCTGGTATTTGAAATACTGGTGGCATAGCCTCCAATATCACAGAAACATGCAAGCCACAGAGGATGATGTATTTGTCACTGGTTTTGATCCTCTAGAAAACTCAGATTAAGGCATATACTTTCCTAGATTAAGACATATAGTTTTCTATTTTATTTTTTATTTTTGTCGTTATATAATTTAATTGGAACCATTAGAATGCAAGAACTTGTTATGTTTTTGGCCAGCTAAACAGAAAGTTAGCTCATTTGCTGAATGTTCATAACAGGTTACCAGATGAGGCTGAAATATATGCAGTAACAATATTTGTGGATTCCATTTCTACCCAGGATCACCTGGCACTTAGTAGTAGCATTTGCAATTCCCTCTACCTATAAATTTTGTTGTTATGTGCTGTCGAGTCGGACCTTGTAAATTTTAGGATGGCTAATTACTTACATTTTTTCACATTTTATCTCTAATGTCACCTTTTTAGATAGAAATTCTTAAATTTCACATCTAAGTTACCCCATTCTCTGTATCATTGTCATAAAGAATTATGACATTGTCACTCTCTGAAACTGTGATTATCTTTCTCTCTACTAGGAGATACACCTTACAAAAGACTGGTTTATGAGTTGAACATTTACATTAGGTAGATCCACACCTCAGAAAGGACATTCAAGGAAGACTAGAAGAACTGTGTATGGACAGGGAGACAGCTCATGGGGCAGAGATGCATAGAGGGAAAGACATAGGGAAGAAGTAACTATGGGGAGGAAGTGAGAGGGGAGCAGTTTGATTGTGGTAAATTGTAGTCAGTGTCATGAGACAAAGTGCATGTGAGCTGCTGTATGGAAAGTGAATTTTTTCTTTAAACTGTGACTGAAATCACAAAAAAGTAATAATAATATACGTTGTTGTTGTTATTAAGTGCCGTCAAGTCGTTTCCGACTCATAACAACCCCATGCACAGCAGAAGGAAACACTGCCCGATCCTGCGCCAGCCCCACAATCCCTGCTATACTTGAGACCATCATCACAGCCACCATATCAATCCATCTTGTTGAAGGCCTCCCCCTCTTTCTTCGACCCTCCACCCTACCAAGCATGACATCCTTCTCCAGGGAATGGTTCCTTCTCACAACATGACCAAAATAGGTGAGAC
>NW_006922263.1:873928-891609 GCF_000298275.1 Orycteropus afer afer | reverse complement strand
TTATAGTGGGCTCCATTGTTCTTCTGAGACTGTTAATCTTTACAGATGTTGAATGCCCCATCTTCCTTCTGCAGAACAGCAGTTTAAACCCACCAGCTGCTCCGTGAAATTAATATGGGTTGATCTACATCCATAAAGATTTACAGCCTTAGAAACCCAATGGGGGCCTCTATGAGTTGGACTTGACTTGATGGCTAAAGGTACATGTTGTTGTTGTTGTTGTTAAGTGCCGTCAAGTCGGACCCTACTCACAGCGACCCCTCCTTGGATTTCCAAGGCAGTATCACTAAGGAAGTAGATTTCCCCATCTTCCTTCCAAGGAGTGGCTGGTGGGTTTGAACCATCAGCCTTCTGGTTAGCAGTCAAGTGCTTTAGGCTCTATGCTACCAGAGTTCCCATAGATATACTTAATAATGGATATTTTCTAACACATCTGAAAATATGAGGAAAATTAACCCCATTAATTGCAAACTTTGTCATGTTTAAAAATCTCTTTGGAAAAGTATGAAAAATTCTGGTTTTAATTACTATTATTAAAATTTTAGAGTAAAGGAAAGGTTATGCTTATTTACATTGAGATTTCAACTAATAAACAAGCAACACTGAAACCAGTAAAAAACTTCTCTCTTCTGAGGTTTACTTTATGTTATTTATATAAATTATAATTTTATTTTATAATTAAGCATGTTTAATTATGACTTTTCACATTTTTCCCTTTGATATTTATTTACATATTACCCTCAAGATTTTTTTTCACAGAATTAGATTTCTCTTTAACATCCTCATTTTTACTCTATTCCTCCTTCCAGTAAATTTTAACATCTTCCTTACAAATTCTTTTTTGCTTGCATTCCTTTATGCAATGCTGCAGACATGGCATTTAATATAATTTTCTAAAAAATACTATGATTTATTTGAAAAATATTAATGGTTTTTAAACCAACTAAATTATCATTTATCAATCATTTGCTTTGTTGTTGCTGGGTACTCTCCAATCAGTTTCTACTCATAGCTACTTTATGTACAACAGAATGAAACACTGCCCAGCCCTGCACTATTCTCACAATCGTTGCTATTGTTGAGCTCATTGTTAGCCAATGTGTCAATTCATCTCCTTGAATATTTTTCCCTTTTTCACTGTCCCTCTACTTTATCAAAGTAGAAACTAGTCCCTCCTTACAATATGTGCAAAGTACATCAAACTCTTCTTCCTCACGGTGAAGGCACATTCTGGCTGTACTCCTTCCAAACAGATCTGTTCTTTTTTTCTGGCAGTCCATGATATATTCAGTATTATTGCTAAAACAATAATTCAAATGTGTCAATTTCACTGAAGTTTTCTTTATTCATTGTTCAGTTTCCACATTCATATGAAGCTGTTGAAAAAACAAAGGCTTGGGTCAGGTGCACCTTAGTCTTCAAAGTGACATCTTTGTTTTTTAATACTTTAAAGAGGTCTTTTGCACCATATTCGCCCAATGCAATATTATTTAGTATCTAAAAAATGCCTGGTTTTAAAAATTAAGTCTGGCTTAATATTTAAAACCTTAAATATTATTATGATCTTTAATGATTGCTCAAACTTCCCATTCTTTAGGGTGCAATCGATTCATAACAACCATACAGGACAGGTAGAACTTCCTTACAGGGCTTCCAAGCCTCCCAAGTGATGGCTGGTAGGTCCTAACCACAGATCTTTCAGTTAGCTGCCAAGTACATAACCAGTGCACCATCACAGCGTATTTGATAAAATTTAGGATCGTGTAAATATCAAGAGAAAAAACAAATGAAAAAGAAGAAACACTCTATTAGTTCCTTGTGATTTTTCTATTCTGCTTACATATTAACTATTGGTTAAAAAATAAAAGGCTTGCCATGTGAATCATGGGTATGTACACACATGTGTAGTTTTATATATAACTTAAAGAAATACATTAACATTTTCTCACCTGTAGATATCTATAAGAACATCTATAGAATCATCACTGGTGTTACAAAAAAGCCTATGTATTCATCTGTAAGAATATGCCTAAACTATTCTTAATGTATCAGTTTAAAAGAATACCCTGTTGTTGTTGTTATGTGCTCTCGAGTCAGATCTGACTCATAGCGACCCCTCCTTGGGTTGCTGAGGCAGTATCACTATGGAAGTAGATTGCCCAACCTTCCTTCCGAAGAGTTGCTAGTGGGTTTGAACCGCCAGCCTTCTGGTTAGCAGTGAAGTGTCTTAGGCACTACACTACCAGAGCTCCCTAGAGTGATAAAAATAAAATAACTGTATCTGTTGAATATTAAATGTGAATATTAGAAACACCATAGTGAATAAGAAAATCTGAAAATCATACAGAGAATAATACCATTTTCATAATTTAGCAAAATAAGCAACTTAAAACAATTCTTAGCTGTCGGTTGCCATCAAGTGGATGTTGAGTCACGGTGAGCCGCGTTTGAGAAGCAGATGTGTTCTATAGAGGTTTAAGTCTGTGACTTTTTTGGAAATAGATTGCTAGGTCTGTTTCGGATGTACCTCTGGATGGTTTGGAAGAGCTTCTTATTCAGTGCCATTACAAAGAAAAGTAAACAAACAAATGAACAAAGTAAAACCACTGAAGATGGTATGAGGGAAGTTCCTAACCATTTCCACATTTTCTTTCTAAGCTACATAGTAAATCTAGTTTTTTGTTTGTTTGTTTGTTTGTTTGTTTTAATGTTCTTTCTAGTTAAAGGACACTGAATACTTTATTTTTCATATTTTATGAAAAAAAAAATAGTACTTAGTTTTGCATTGAAGAGGAGAGAAGAATCCAAATTCCACACAAGAAGTAAAGGTATCACCCAAGTTTTGAAAGTTTACTTAATGCTACTGCTTTTATGAAAGACCTATATTAGTCCCTATTTTCAGTAACCAAAAGAAATCCAGAGAGAACTTTCTCTTTTACCAAAGAAGGCAAAGAGCAAAACTAGCAGTCAGCATTTGCTTTGCAGCTAGCCACCAAGAAGGCCGTGCACACTCTGAGCAGCAACAGTGGCGTTCCCAAGGTCCTTCCCAGAAACTACACTCAACATCTCAGCATTGAGATGCCATAGCTTTGAACTGTGTCTGTGAATATTATGGGTTATTATTATTATTATTATTATTATTTTATTATTTTAGGCTTGCTTTGCTATTTGACATGATTCTCTGGGTCATTTTTTGTATCTGGAAATACTCAACAATTTTTTTTTTCCATATAAATTTGTGGCAATTTTGCTTCTTCACTTTACCCCATTTTAACTTTATGAAAGGTTTAGCAGGAATGATCTAATTTCTCATAGTAAGCGAAACATGTATTTAATTATTTAGTAAATGTAATGCACACATAATGTCTATACATTTCTACTTTTCTTTGTTATAACACACTGCTTTAACAGAATCAGCAAGAGATGAATAGTATGAAGCGACCCATCTCCTGGGGGTGGGGATTGTAGTGAGCTGATATTTCATGGTTATTTATTTCGGATTGAGGAAATTTCATTTATGGCAGCAAGGATAGTGAAGAAAAAAGGGAGATCAGTTGAATATCAGAACAAGTAATAAGATTAGGATGAAATTAAATTACCAAAGACATAAAGTATAAATTCAAATAAAGGCAATTTGTTTGCTATAACAATCATTTTTCTTAGATGTAATATGTTATATTAAAATGATTCTGGATAAAAATTGCAGTTACTAACAAGCTCATAAATACATTTTTCAGTTTCCTTCTTATTTTGCTTAGTGATTTCATTTTCCCCAGCATATTATTTCAGATTTTTTGATTCTGAAACAAGATTCATGACTGTTGTCATTAAGGTATGGGAATCAGTGTCTGAAGAAGTGATGTTTTTAATTTTAACACTAAATTATTCTTCTCTGGAATCATACAATTATTTACCATATTTAATTGCCAGTAAGTATGCTTCACAACTGTAGTAAAGAATGTTTGGAAAGTACAGAAAGTTTTGGTCTTAATATCACCTATGTAACCAAATTTTGTGGAGCTTGAAACAAATTTCCTTAACTTTATAAAATTTAAGTGTCTATGTCTGAAAATAGTAAGATGGGGTAATCTACTTCTGTAGTGATATTGCCTCGGAAATCCCAGGAGGGGTCGCTATGAGTCAGGTCCGACTCAACGGCACATAACAACAACAACAACAAATGTCTGAAAATGGAGAGCATAACTGTTAAAATTATTGGGAAAATAAAATGAGATAATATGAAAAATACATATTGCAACAAAGTGGATCTGTTAAGAAGCTCAGTGTAAACACTAATCATATATAAATATGTGGCTCTAGTGTCTCTAGTGGCACGTTGTTGTTGTTGTTGTTACGTGCCATCGAGTCAGACCCGACTCATAGCGACCCCTCCTTGGGTTTCCGAGGCAGTATCACTACGGAAGTAGATTGCCCCATCTTCCTTCCGAGGAGTGGCTGGTGGGTTTGAACCGCCAGCCTTCTGTTTAGCAGTCAAGTGCCTTAGACACTACGCTACCAGAGCTCCCCTAGTGGCACAGTGCCTAAGATATTTTCCTGCTAACCAGAGAGTTTGCAGTTCAAACCCACCAGCTGCTCTGCAGAAGGAAGATAGGGTCATCGACTTTCATAAAGATTTACAGTCTTGAAAATCCAGTGGGGGTCTCTATACGTCAGAATTGACTCATTGATTTTTTGGGGGGTATATGTGTGTGTGTGTATGTGTTGTTGTTGTTATGTGCCATCAAGTCATAGCGACCCCTCCTTGGCTTTCCGGGCAGTATCACTATGGTAGTAGATTGCCCCATCTTCCTTCCCAGGAGTGGCTGGTGGGTTTGAACCGCCAGCCTTCTGGTTAGCAGTCAAGTGCCTGAGGCACTGTACAGATAAATACACATTCAGTTGTTTGTTGTCAGTAAATAGGATTGTCAATATTGCATTCTTGGAAAGAATGTGGACTAGATTTTTGGGCATATTTGATTGAAATTTCAGAGTCAAAATTGTCTATAAGTAGTTCTCATGAAGAACATATATTGCTGTTTAGAGTTCTTTCTGAATAACGTATGAGTTGAATCTGAAAAGGCTTCAGGTGTATATTATGTATTGAATTGTGCCCCCAAAAACGTGTTGAAAATCGCATCTCTAAACCTGTGATTATAATCCCATTTGGGAGTGAGCTGTCTTTGTTATGTTTAGGAAGCTGTATTAGTATAGGGTCCATCTCGAGTGAATCTTACTTATTTATTTATATTTTAAAATCTTTGTTGTGATTTAGGTGAAAATTTACCTAGAAAATGAGTTTTCCATTCAACAATCCATAAGCATTTTGTTTCCTATCATTAATTAAAATCCTTTCCATGTAACAACACTAATGCCACTCACCCCGTTTCTCCTTCCCATCCCTCCTTATTTCCTAACCCTTCCTGACTTTTGAACTTTATCCGCGGCCAGATGCTGCCCTTCGGAGTCCATCTCTTTGGGGACGTAGAAGAGATTAAGTTCAAGCTAGGAAGCAGACCCGAGGAAGAGAAATGCCAAAATACATGAAGTTCATCAAGGAGTAGAAGCTTAAAGAAACACCATTTCTTCAGAACAAACAGAAAGAAAAACCTTCCTCCACAGCTACAACCTGGAATTTGGATGCTTAGTCTTTTA
Organism: Orycteropus afer afer; assembly: GCF_000298275.1. NCBI lineage: Eukaryota > Metazoa > Chordata > Mammalia > Tubulidentata > Orycteropodidae > Orycteropus > Orycteropus afer. Next base: position 885,957 of record NW_006922263.1, on the reverse strand, counting down.
AACCATGAGAAAATAATTCCCTGTTTGCTAAAGCACCCAGGTATGGTATTTCCATTATGTTGTTGTTGTTGTTATGTGCCGTCAAGTCGGACCCTTATAGGGACGCCTCCTTGGTTTTCCAAGGCAGTATCACTACAGAACTAGATCGCCCAACCCTCCCGCCAGCCTTCTGGTTAGCAGTCAAGTGCCTTAGGCACTACACTACCAGAGCTCCTGGTTCCATTATGTTGTTGTTGTTATGTGCCCTCCAGTCGGCCCCTACTCATAACGACCCCTCCTTGGGTTGCCGAGGCAGTATCACTATGGAAGTAGATTGCCCCGTTGTTCTTCCAAGGTAGCACTGAATAACTTATACAGCACAAAAAGAGTTGACTTTCACTTATTGGGCAAGACTCTTCCTTCAATTAGGGGCAAAAGTTAGGGACTCTGGAAACACCAAGTAAGCTGACTGAGTATATTGCCTTTGCTCCTGACCTGTGGCAACTTCATTTACCTTTTTGTGAATTTTATTAAATAAATATATTATTACCACATTTGGGCTGGTGCAGTGGGGGCAGGAAATATATTCCTCTAATCCACAGGACCAGACCCCCATTCATAAGACTCAATCCATAGCCCACATTATTCAGTCTGCTGATTTCAGTTCTATTCTCTCCTTTACATGTTACCAGCATGTACTCTTTTCCCCCAGGAGGTTCAGACCTTGTTATTCATAAATGGGATAACTTTGTGCATGCTTCACTTCTACTCTCAAAAGTTTTCTTTATACTCAGAGAATAAATTGATTGATTATAAAATCTTGCATCACATTTTCTTCCTCTCAGTATCTTTTAGACACTGATCAAACTGTCTCCTTGCATTGAGTATTAGTGTGAAGAAATCAAATCAACTTGATATTTCACACTAGTAGGAAGCTTTTTCTTCCCTGCTTGCTCCTAGGATGTGCTCTCTGTAGTTGAATTTTAACATCTTTACCAGAACGTGCTTTGATTTAGGATGTTAGTTATGAAAATCAGGCATCATTATTTTTTGTAACTTACCAAATCCCTTCAGTCTGAAGTTTAAATTTGTCTTTATTCTAGAAAAGTTTTAAAAGTTTTATATTTTCGAGTATATGCAGTCCCCAGTTTACAAATTAGATAGGTTCCTAAGTTTGTCTTTGAGTTGAATACGTGGATAAGTCGGAACAGCTGCATTTGGTTATATTTAGTCTCACTCCCATGGCAGTTGGTTTCTAGAAAGATTACAGCCTTGGAAACCCTATAAGGCAGTTCTGGCCTCTCCTAAAGCACTGCTAGGGATCGGAATTGATCTATAGCAGTGAGGTCAGGAGTTGGTTCAATCGTTTCAAAGTGAGGGCAAATTTGTGTAACATCAGAGGGCAAGTGAGTCAGATGTGATTAATCAAATAAATAAATAAATAAATAAATAAAAATGATTATACATAGAAGCCATAACATTTAAAGAAAAAAAAAAAAAAATCATGACCCATCTTTGAATGGTTTTTACCACCTGTCAAAGATTTTGGAAATTTTAGATTCAGCAACTGAGATTGTCTGGGGCCTGGATTCAAAGTTGTTTCTCAGCAAATTATATTATTAACAGAAATATTTGGTTGTCATCGTATATTTTGTTGATGCAATTCATCACAAGGCCTCTTCCTGGCTTAAGTCACTGGCTCTCAGGAAAAGGCAAACTGCTCTTGATATTTCATCATGGAGAAACCTATAGCCAAAATTTTGTTACTGACTAAAGATGCAAATGTAAGAGAAGTTGCTCAGAGGTCAAAAAGCTGCCATGACTCTTAGACAGAGGTCAATTTGGCCCATGAACTGCTGGGACCATGAGGTGCAAGCACTGTCCCTGTCTCTGCTGCTGCTGAAATATGTTTTGATATTGAGCAGAAACCAAGAGCCTGCTCAGTTGCTCCTTCCATTAACTTTCTTTTTATTTGCTTGTTTAAAAGTATTATTACATATAAGTTACGTTCTACCAAATCATCCATCTTAGAAGAACAACTCAATGATTGTTTGTATACAATCATACTGGTAGGGTTCATCTCTCTTGTTATACTCCCTAGCTCCCAATCTGCTTCCTAAGGGTAGAAGTTCATCTAGAAGAACAAGTGAAAAATCTATAGTCAAGACATCTGTGTGTGTGTGAGTGTGTGTGTGTGTGTGGCACTGGTGGTGCACTGGCTAAAACATTCTGCAAAACAAAAGGTCAGCGTTCCAATATGCTGGACAAAGATGAGGGAGTCTGCTTCTGTAAAGTTTTACAGCTTTGAAAACCCTGTGGAGCAGTTCTACTCTGTCCTAGAAGGTTGCTATGAATTGGAATCAACTAATGGCAGTATTTTTATTTGTTGTTGTTGTTGTTGTTATGTGCCGTTGAGTCGGCCCCGACTCATAGCGACCCCTCCTTGGGTTTCCGAGGCAGTATCACTACGGAAGTAGGATTGCCCAACCTTCCTTCTGAGGAGTGGCTGGTGGGTTTGAACCACCAGCCTTCTGGTTAGCAGCCAAGTGCCTTAGCCACTATGCTACCAGAGCTCCCTTATTTTTTTCCATTACTTCTATGAGAAGGAGAGACCTGGTGATGTGCTTCTCAAAATTAGCCAATGAAAATCCTGTGGATCACAGTGTCCAATCCACAACAGTGTATGTGGATGGCCCAGGATCAATAGTATTTTTTTTTAAGCTGTTCATGGGGTCAGCATGAGTCTACTGCTGATTTCACACCAGCTAACACCAACTGCTTCTACTGTCAGAGGTAAAGATGTGAAAGAGAATGATAGATGTAAGAAAAAACATTTCTTTCCTTCTTTCTTGTCTCCCAAATCTGCCAGTGCACCCACTTGCAAAGCTCAAGATTACCCACTAAAAGTGATTCTTTAAAAATGTTGTATGCATGTTTCCAGCTGAAGAATGCAAAACAAAGTGTAGGAAGAAAAGTGTTGTATTGAGACCTTATAGACAACTTTGAGCACACCATTAGATTCATAAGGTCATTGGTTTGCATTCTCTAGGCTGCTGCTTCCACCCTAATTTATCCAGCTTTTATAAGAGCAAAATTTCTCCATGAGTGGCAACATTACATATGATAGAAATGAATTGCTAGCTTGTTTTCACTTTCCAGCTCCATGCTTTTCTATTGGAACATATGATTCTCCATAGGAATATATCCCACATTACCCACTGCCTTCTTACAATTTTTGATGCCTTGGCTCTAATTTGGAGTGATTTCTTAGGATGGAACATTTAATTTTATGTTTGTTGTTGTTGTTGTTATCTGCCATTGAGTCGGATCCAACTCATAGTGAGCCCCGCCTGGGTTTCAGAGGCAGTATCACTATGGAAGTAGATTGGCCCATCTTATGTAAATATATATAAATCTTTAGCATTAAGGAATGTTGTGTAAATAAACAATGTGCACTCTTGTTTTTGGTTAACTCATGTTTTGGCTGGTATAATATGATTTGTGTTTTAAAATGGTGTGTATTTTCCTATTGCATGGAAGCAAAAATTTTATCTTTTGTTCCCCTGGACATTAATCTATGGCTTGTGAATGTCAACTTAAGTAAAATGCCTCTAAAACCAAAAACCAAATCCACTGCCATTGAGTCAGATCTGACTCATAGAGACCCCTCCTTGGGTTTCCCAGGTGGTATCTGTATGGAAGTAGGTTGCCCAACCTTCCTTCCGAGGGAGGGGCTGTTCAGTTTGAAACACCAGCCTTCAGGTTAGCAGTCAAATGTCTTCAGTACTATACTACCAAAGCTCATTCAACCATTTTTTAAAGAGAATTTGTGTATCTCCAATTGTAACCTCATCTAAGATCAGTTCCTAATTATTTCATATAAGAAATAATAATGTTTCTTCATCTAATACATTTTTCTCTTATAAATCTGATATCATGTGTCCAGGCCTAGATGCGAAACCATAAATCATAAATCATAAATATATGGAAAATACCTCCACATTTTACAATATTTCAAAGTGTTGTTTGGACTTTTGAAAGATCCCTTGCAAATTTGTGGCACATGATAGTCAGTATTAGTATTAGTGTTGCTTTTGTCTGATGTAGTGTATTTTTAGAATAATGACAATCATTACATAGTGTGATTATTTCATATTAAATTGATAAAAATCACCTTAACTATAATTTTCAAAAATAAAGAAACCTTCAACACTGAAACTACTCACATTTTTATTCCCTTTTTAATTTAAAATTCATATACAATAATTGATGTGTGTATGTGTGCATGTATGGGTACTCTATGGATATAAATAAATGTTTTATTCAAGACTTCTGACCCTGTCCTCATTCACTACAATACAACTGATCTCTGAAGTTTAGAACACAAGAAAACCAGAGTTTGAAATTGAGGTAGAAAAAAGCCACATACATCAATTCTGATAACCACTTCATATAAACAAGTACTTCAATTTTAAATGTTGTACTTTTTTAAATTATCATTAACTGTGATAATGAGTGTTATGTGTCAATTTCACTAAACCATAGTACTGAGTTTTTCAAACAAACCCTAATCTAAGTGCTATGGTAAAGATATTTTGTAGATGTGATAGCTATTCATAATCAGTTGGCTTTGCTGTTGTTGTTATTTTCTGTCTAGTCTGAGCTGACTCATAGTGACCCCTCCTTGGGTTTCTGAGGCAGTATCACTACAGAAGTATTCTGGGTAGGCCTGATCTAATCAACTGAATGACCTTAAGTGCATAAGTTAAGTTTATCTGAAGAAGAAGAAATTCTGCCTGTGTACTACAACTGCAACTCTTATCTGACAGCTTTCAGACCACTCTTTATAATGGTCTGACCATGAAGTCTGCTATTCATAAGGTTTTTGAATAAAACCTGACACAAGCCATGATATTTCCAATCGCCTCGTATGCATGTGAAAGCTGGACAATGAATAAGGAAGACAGAAGAGTTGATGCTTTTGAGTTGTGGTGCTGGTGAAGAATGCTGAAAGTACCATGGACTGCTAAAAGAACTAACAGATCTGTCCTGGAGAAAGTGCAGCCAGAATGCTCCTTGGAAGCAAGAATGGCCAGACTTCATCTCACCTGTTTTGGTCATGTTGTAAGAAGGGGCCATTCCCTGGAGAAGGATGTCATGCTTGGTAGGGTGGAGGGTCGACGAAAGAGGGGGAGCCCTTCAATGAGATGGATTGACACGGTGGCTGCAATGATGGGCTCAAGTATAGCAGGGATTGTGGGGCTGGCGCGGGATCGGGCAGTGTTTCGTTCTGCTGTGCATGGGGTCGCTATGAGTCGGAAACAACTCGACGGCACTTAACAACAACAACAATGGAGTCTGCATTGGCTTAGACAGCCCTCACTGTTGAGTAAGGCAACTCACAGCATTATATTTCTCAATGTGTTTTCACACACACACACACACACACACACAAACATACACACACATAGTTTTGTTTCTCTGGTGGAACCCTGACTAATACATCACATTATGGAAATTGAGGTATACCACAAAGAACTATTTCTCTGTAACAATTTTGGAGGAAAATGCTCATCTGATGCCCTATTATTTATCATACTTAGTATGCATTTCTTCCAAACAAGGATATTGTCTCAAATAATCTCAATACTACCATCAAAACCATCAAAATTCAGGAAGTTAAAACAAATGCATAATTGCAATAAATCCTCAGATGCCAGTCAAGTTATTGCAATTGTCCCAAAAATGTCCTTAGTAGCACAATATTTCAAATCAGAAACAGGTGCTGATTTATTTTTTATTTCTCTTTGTGTAATTCAATCCAGAACCATTTATTTATTTATTTCATTTCTATGAATTTTTATTTCTTCTTTGAGTTGTCTGTTGTTTTCACATCGTTCTGCTTACCTAGTGGAGCTCTGACAGGAATATACCACAAATGGGATGGCTTTAACAAACAGGAGCTTATTCTTACAATTTGGAGCTTAAAAGTACAAGTGCAAAGTGCCAGGCTCTAGGGGCGGGCTGGGTGAAAGTCCCTCAACCTTGGGATACAGCTCTGCCTCCTGCTCCAGCCCATTGAAGCTAGAGGCTTTTCTTCACTCAGACAGCTGCTGGCTGCTGAGGCTGCCAAGCCAAAGGTTGACAAGTAAAAAGTCACAGTCCCATTGTTAACAAACCATACAGCATGCCATTAACTCAAGTTCATTGTAAGTCCCCAGGTTGGCAGACCATGGCAGGCTGTAAATAACAACACAGCTACATTCAGGGCCCAAGCGTGCCATAAGCTAAAGACCATTCCCCAAGGCTTCTACTTATATACAGGAAGCAGACCATATTCCTCAAGGCAGCTACTCAGCTACTCACAGTAGATCCCCCCATGGAGTAGATTACCAGTCTCTTCATGGGGAATACTACATCCAGCTGCCCAGCCACTCATCCAGGCTCAGCCAAGTTGACACACAAACTGAACTACCACTCTCATGACTATATTAAGTTTATCTATCTTTATTGAATTATATCATCTCAAAAGGAGAGACAGACAGAGACACACACCAGGAAGATGTTCATATATTACCTGAGAGAGCTCACTAAGCCAAGGGATACCTAGGATCACTGGCTGTCACCAGAACCTAGAACAGAGTCATGCAACAAATCCATTTTCAGAACCCTCCAAAAGAATCCACATGACAAATTTAATACACCTATCATCCAGAACAGCACATTTTGGTTCTTGTTTTTCTTATGTGCCCTTGAGGTGGATCCCACTCATAGTGACCCTTTGTAAAAAAGAATGAAACACTGTCCAGTCCTGAGCTATCCTCACAATAATTGCTATGTCTCAGCCCATTATTACAGCCACTGTGTCACTACATCTCATATATGGTCTTCCTCATTTTCATTGACCCTCAACTTTACCATGCATGATATCCTTCTCCAGGAACAGGTCCTTCCTGCTGAAAACATGAGCAAAGAAGAAAGATGGAGTTTGGCCATTCTCTCTTCTATGAAGCATTCTGGCCATACTTTCCCATGATAGATTTGTTCATTCTTCTGACCAAAAAAAAGAAAAAAAAAAAATCACTGCTGTTGAGTCAGATCTGACTCATAGTGACCCCTCCTTGTGTTTCCCAGGTGGTATGTCTATGGAAGTAGATCACCCAATCTTCCTTCCGAGGCAACCCTTGGTGGGATTGAACCACCCGCCTTCTGGTTAGCAGTCTAATGCCTTAGGCATTATACGTCCAGAGCTCCTATTCTTCTAACAGTACATGATATATTAAACAGTTTTTTGCAAACACCGTAATTCAAAGGCATCAGTTATTCTTTGCTCTTTCTTATTAATTGTCCAGCTTTCACAAGCATATGAAGTAGTGCAAAAATCATGGTTTGAATAATTGTTGCTGTTAGGTACCATTGAGTCAGCTCCAACTCATAGAGACCCTATGTACAACAGAACAAAACACTGCACCACCTTCACAACCCTTGCTGCACCTGATGTTGTAGTCATTGTATCAATCCATCTCAATTAGTGTCTCCCCCTTTTTTGATGACCCTCCCCTTTACCGAGCATGATAAAGTTTTCCAGGGAATGGTCCTTTCTGACAACATGACCAAAGTAGGGGAGATGAGGTCTGGTCATTCTCACTTCAAAGGAAAATTCCGGCGGAACTTCATCCAGAACAGATTTGTTTGTACATTTAGCCCATGGTATTTCAGTATTTTTCACCAACACCACACCACAACTCAAAAGCATCAACTGTTATTTGGTCTTCCTTATTCATTTTCAAGCTTTTACATGCATATGAGGTGATTGAAAACATCGTGGCTTGTGTTAAACACACCTTAGTCTTCAAAGAGACATCTTTGCTCTTTAGCACTTTAAAGAGGTCTTTTGCAGCAGATTTGCCCAGTGTGATACATCATCTTATTTATTGACTGCTGCTTCTATTGCCGTTAATTGCATAACCAAATAATATGAAATCTTTGACAACTTCCATCTTCTCTCCATTTATCATGATGCTGCTTATTGGTCCCGTTGTGAGGATTTTGTTTCTTTGTATAGAAGAAGCTCTGGTACCATAGTGCCTGGGGCACTTGACTGCTAACCAGAAGGCTGGCAGTTCAAATTCACCAGCCACTCCCTGGAAGGAAAGTTGCAAAATCTACTTCCATTGTGATACTGCCTCAGAAACCCAAAGAGGGTTCGCTATGAGTCAGGTCCAACTCGAAAGCAAATAATAACAACAACAATATATAGAATTGTAATCCGTACTGCAGATTACAGTCTTAAACTATTATAGTCTATAAACTTCATAAGTAAGTGCTTCAAGTCATCTTCACTTTTAACAAGCAAGGCTGTGTCTTCTGCATACCATAGGCTGTTAATGACACTTCCTCCTACCCTGATGCCATGCTCTTCTTCATATAGTTCAGCTTCTCAGATTATTTGTTCAGTATTCAGATTGAATAAATATGGTGAAAGGATTCAATCCTGATTTAAGAGAAGGGCAAAGTACCAAATGTTGAAAAATATATAGTTGAGAGGGGAAGTAAAGAAAGAGAAAGTAAATTAATGGAAACGGAAGAAACAGAATGGAAACAATGAAAACACTGATGCATTGTAAAAATTGTAATCAATACCACTGAAGGATTTGTATAAAAATAGTTAAATGGGAACCTAATCTGCCATCCAGTTGATTCTAACTCATAGCTACCCTCATTGGATATCCAAGGCTGTAATCTTTACAGAAGTAGTAGTTTACCTCATCTTCTCCCCATGGATCAACTGGTGAGTTCAAAACCATCTATTTTGGGTTTAGCTGCCCAATAGCTTAACCACAACACCACAAGAGCTCCTTAATTTCCATATAAGTACAATGAAATATTTTTTAATTTTTATTTTGTTGGAAGCTTTACTAAATTTTGTATATATTCTATTCTTCATCAGTTAATTATTCAACATATTCATCCACCTAACAATACCAATATCTAATACAATACTTCAAATTATTGCAATATTTCTTGTGGAGGCCCATTCAAGATGGTCTTTGTCTAATTTTGGTAAATCTTCCTTATTCTCTGAGAACTACCATGTCTTCTGACACTGCAAGATATTCCAGAATTATTTTGTTCTTCCTATACTTCAAAATAGAGTATAATAGGTATATCAGAGTCTACAAAACCCAATTTAGACTTTTTAATTCTTTGTTTTTATGTTTTTTTAAGTTTTCTTGAAATAAAATTCAAATATCACATGATTCATTCATTTAAAATGGACAATCCAATTTTTTTTAAATATATGTACAAATATTTGAAATCAATACAGTCAAATTTAGAACATATTCATCATTAAAATACTCTTAATTATAACCCCTGAATTGGCCCTTTTCCCTCAGCCCTAAGAGTTACAATGTGACCCAGCAATTTTTCTCCAAGGTATGTACTCAAGATTAATGAAACATATGTCCACAGAAAAATATGTACCTTAATGTTTATAACAACATTATTCACAGCAGCAAGAAGTCAAAACAATCCAAATTTTCATCAAATGATGAATGTATGAATCAATGTGGTATAGCCATACCATGGGATATTAGTTGGCCATAGGAAAGAACAAATTACTGATACATCTTATAACACAGATGAACTTTAAAAAAGCAGATGTCAACAAAATAGAAGAGAGTCAAAAAAGGAACACATGTGATATCATCATATGAAATATCAGTAATTGGCAAATATATAAACAAAACAAAACAAAACAAACTTGAGTGCCATCCGTAGATTCCAACACATAGCAACCCCCTTTGGGTTTCTGAGGCTGTTAGTCTTTACAGAAGTAGATTGTCTAGTCTTCTTCCACAAAGTGGCTGGTGGGTTTGAACCACCAGTCTTCTGTTCAGCTGTCAAATGCCTTAGGCATGACATCACCACAGCTCCTATGGCAAATCTATAGACATGGAAAATAAATCAGAATTGGGTGCATGCACTTCCAATCTACCATAATCTTTCCAGTGGTACCATGAACTGTTAAACATGTGTTGTAATTTTAAGAAAGGGCTAGTGGCTAGAGTCCAACCACAACTAGATAGTTCACTATTGTATTTATTATATGAATAAGAAGTGACCAGCTAAAGAATAGGAGCTCTGGTAGCATAGTGGCTAAAGCACTTGACTGCTAACCAGAAGGCTGGCGGTTCAAACCCACCAGCCACTCCTCGGAATGAAGGTTGGGCAATCCTACTTCTGTAGTGATACTGCCTCGGAAACCCAAGGAGGGGTCGCTATGAGTCGGGGGCCGACTCGGTGGCACATAACAACAACAACAAGCTAAAGAATGGGGGAGAAAAACTGTTGGTTTGTCCTACTGTGGTGACATGTTGATGGGAGTTTTGAGGCTGAGCCACTGGTGTTTCAAACCCAGCAGAATGTACATGGTGCACAGGTATCAGCCCAGCTTACAGACTGGGGCAGACTAAGAAGAAGGAAGAGGCCGTCCACTTCTCAAAGAATTGGCCAGAGAAAACCTTATGAATAGCAAAGAAACATGTGTAATACATTACCGCACAACTTTATGAATAGTCCAGGTAGGTTAGAAGGCTCTCAAAATAGGACTAGGAAAGAGCTGCATCATTTGAGTAAACCCAGCCTTACTCCTATGGATAAGGTAAAGATTTCAAGACCTACATTTGCTGATGTGGCACCACTCAAATTGAAGAGAAACAGTTGCAGACATCCATTAATCATCAGAACATGGAATGTGTGATGTATGAATCATGAAAAATTGGAAGATGTCAAAAATGAAATGGAATGCATAAAGATTGATATCTTCAGCATCAATGAGCTGAACTGGACTGGTTCTGGCCATTTTGAATCATAAAACCATGTGATCTACTATGCTGGGAATGACAATTTGAGGAGGAATGGTGTGGCATTCATCATCACAAAGGATGTTTCAAGATATGTTCTGAAGTACAATGCTGTCAGTGATAGGATAATATCCATATGCAAAGAAAGAAGACCCGTTAATATGACTATTATTCAAATTTATGCTCCAACCACCAAAGACAAAGATGAGGAAATTGAAGAATTTATCAGCTTCTGCAGTCTGAAATTGACCAAACAGGCAATCAGGATGTGTTAATTATCACTTGTGACTAGAATGCAAAAGTTGGAAACAAAGAAGAATCACCGGTAATTGGGAAATTTGGCCTTGGCAACAGAAATAATGCTGGAACTCGCATGGTAGAATTTTTGAAGACCGGCGACTTGTTCATTGCAAACACCTTTTATCAACAACACAAATGGTGGCTCTACATGTGGATTTCACCAGATGGAACACACAGGAATCAGACTGACTACATCTATGGCAAGAAGTGGTGGAAAATTTCAATATCTTCAGCCAAAACCAGACCAGAAGCTGATTGTGGAACAGACCATCAACTGCTCATATGCAAGTTCAACTCAAAGTTAAAGACAATTAAAACAAGTCCAAGAGAGCCAAAATATGATCTTGAATATATCTTTCCTCAATTTAGAGATCATCTAAAGAATCAAATTGATTCTTTGAACACCAAAGACCAAAAACCAGAAGAATTGTGGGGGGATATCAAGAACATTTTCCATAAAAAAAGCAAGAGATCACTAAAAAGATGAAAAAAGAAGAGAAGATCAAAATGGATGACAGAAGAGACTTTGAAACTTGTCCTTGAACAGAGAGTAGCTAAAGCAAATGGAAGAAATGACAAAATAAAAGAGCTGAACAGAAGATTTCAAAGACCAGCTTGAGCAGACAAAATTAATTACTATAATGAAATGTGCAAAGACCTGGAGTTTGAAAAACAAAAGGCGAGCACATGCTTGGCCTTTCTCCAGCTGAAATAATTGAGGAAAAAAAATAAGCATCAAGTGGCAATATTGAGAGATTCTATGGACAAAATATTGAATGATGCAGGAAATATCAAGAGAAGATGGCAGGAATACACAGAGTCACTGTAACAAAAAGAACTGATCGATCTTCATCCATTTCAGGAAGTGGCATATGATCTAGA
>NW_006922263.1:866824-873423 GCF_000298275.1 Orycteropus afer afer | reverse complement strand
GCTGTTGTCAGATGGATCTTGGCTCAAGGCAAAGAATACCAGAAAGATGTTTACTTGTGTTTTATTGACTATGCAAAGGCATTTAATTGTGTGGATCATGACAAATTATGTCAGAAGAATGGGAGTTCCCAAACACTTGATTGTACTCATGAAGTACCTGTACCTTGACCAGGAGGCTATTGTTTGAACAGAACAAGGGGACACTACTTGTTTTAAAATCAAGAAGGGAGGGCGTCAGTGTTGTATTCTTTCTCCACACTTATTAAATCTATATGCTGAGCAAATAATCCGAGAAGCTGGAACTATATGAAGAAAAACATGGCATCAGGATTGGAGGAAGAATCATTAACAACCTGAGCTACACAGACAATACAACTTTGTTTGCTGAAAGTGAGGATGACATGAGGCACTTACTGATGAAGGTTGAAGAATACAGTCTGCAGTATGGATTATGTGTCAATACAAAGAAAACAAAAATCCTCACAACTGGATCAATGAGCAGCATCACAATAAATGGAGAGAAGATTGAGGTTGTCAAAGAATTCATGTTGCTTGGTTCTACAATGGATGCCAGTGGAAGCAGCAGTCTGGACATTAGATGATGTGTAGCATTGGGAATGTTTCCTTGAGGACTCATGTGCACCTGACACAAGCCATGATATTGCCAATTGCCTTGTATGCATGTGTCCAGACTTCATCTTTCCTATTTTGGTCATGTTATCAGAAGGCACCATTTCTTGGAGAAGGATGTCATGCTTGGTAGGGTGGAGGGTCGACGAAAGAGGAGGAGGCCTTCAACGAGATGGATTGACACAGTGGCTGTGATGATTGGCTCAAGTAAGTCAGGGATCATGGAGCTGGTGTGGGATTAGACAGTGTTTCATTCTGCTGTGCATGGGGTCACTATGAGTCGGAAACAACTCAATGACACCTAACAACAACAACATATGCATGTGAAAGCTGGACAATGAATAAGGAAGATCGAAGAAGAGTTGATGCTTTTGAGTTGTGGTGCTGGAGAAGAATGCTGAAAGTACCATAGAGTGCTAAAGAACTAACATATCTGTCCTGGGGGAAGTGCACCCAAAATGCTCCTTGGAAGCGAGAATGGCCAGACTTCATCTCACCTATTTTGGACATGTTGTCAGAAGGAACCATTCCCTGGAGAAGGATGTAATGCTTGACTCATCCTCTGTCTGGCTTTCTGGTCCTTTTAATCCCGCTCTCCAACCCTGCTGCTTTGGACGTGTCTGAGTTCCCTCTCCTCACCTGGATCCCTGTGGCTGACTGCTCCTCTGTCCAGATTCCTGATTTTTAATCCCCTTTCTCTCATTCTACGTCCTGATACTTTGGGTGTGCCTGGGTGTGCAAAGACATGGAGTTAGAAAACACAAAGAAAAGAACATGGTCAACATTTCTCAAACTGAAAGAACTGAGGAAAAATTTAAGCCTCAAGTTGCAATATTGAAAAATTCTATGGGCAAAATATTGAATGATGAATGAAGCATTAAAAAAAAAAAAAAAAAAGATTGTTGGAATACACAGAGTCATTGTACCAAAAACAACTGGCAGATCTTCATTCATTTCAGGAGGTGGCATATGATCAAGAACCAATGATATTGAAGGGAGGAGTCAAAGCTGCACTGAAGGAATTGGAGAAGAACAAGGCCCTAGGAATTGAAGGAATACCCATTGAAATGTTTCAACAAATGGATGTCCCACTGGAGGTACACATTTTGTTATGTGAAGAGATTTGGAAGACAGCTACCTGGCCAAATGACTGGAAGAGATCCACATTTGTTCTCATTTAAAGAAAGGTGATCCACAGAGTATAGAAATTATCTAATAATATCATTAATATTGCATGCAAGTAAAATCTTACTGAAGGTAATTCAAAAATGGTTGCAGCAGTACATTGACAGAGAACTTTCAGGGGTGCAAGCCAGATTCAGAAAATGATGTGGAACAAGGGATATTATAGCTGCTGTCAGATGCATCTTGGCTCAAAGCAGAGAATATCAGAAATATGTTTATTTGTGTATTATTGACTATGCAAAAGCATTTAATTGTATGGATCATAACAAATTGTGGATAACATTGAGAAGAATGGGAATTCCACAACACTTATTTTTACTCATGAGGAACTTGTACATAAACCAGGAAGCTGTCATTCAAACAGTAAAAAGGGACACAGCTTGATTTAAAATCAAGAAGGGAATGTGTCAGGGTTGTATCCTTTCCCCGTACTTATTCAATCTGTATGCTGAGCAAATAATCTGTGAAGCTGGACTGTATAAAGAAGATCATGGCACCAAGTATGGAGTGAGAACCATGAACAACTTGTGATATGCTGAAGACACAACTTTGCTTGCTGAAAGTGAGGATGACTTGAAAAACTTACGGAGGAGGATTGAAGAATACAGTATGCAGTATGAATTGCATCTCAATATAAAGAAAACCAAAATCCTCACAACTGGACCTATAAGCAGCATCACAATAAATGGAGAAAATAATGAAGTTGTCAAAGACTTCACATTGCTTGTTTCTACAACTGATGCCAGTGGAAACAACAGTCAGGACATCATATGACTTATAACACTGGCAAGTTGGTTGCAAAAGACCTCTTTCAAGTGCTGAGGAAGAAAGATGTCTCCTAGAGGACTAAGGTACACCTAACACAAGCCGTAACATTTTCAATTGCCTCGTATGCATGTGAGAGCTGGACAACGAATAAGGAAGACTGAAAAACAATTGATAGTTTTGAGTTGTGGTGCTGGTGAAGAATGCTAAAAGTAGTATAGACTGCTCAAAGAACTGAAAAATCTGTCCTGGAGGAAGTGCAGCCAGAAAGCTCATTTTCACTTGGAAGTGAAAATGGCAAGACTTCAACTCACCTACTTTGATCAGGTTGTCAGAAAGAACCATTCTCTGGAGAAAGATGTCATGCTTGGTAAGGTGGAGGGTTGACCACAGAGGGGAAGACCTTTGACGAGATGGGTTGACATGCTGGCTGTGGCAATGGGCTCAATAATAGCAGGGATTACGGAGCTGATGCAGGATTGTGTGGTGTTTTGTTCTGCTATGCATAGGGTCGCTATGAGTCAAAAACAACTCCACGGCATGTGACAACAACAACAGCAATGCCATAAATGGAAAATTGAAGGGGAACAGCATCACACTCATCACTGAAAACAAAATTTGAAGATCTGTATTGTTCTGTTAGTGATAGGATAATACACATATGCCTAAATGGATGACCAGTTAACATAACTATTATTCAAATTGATACACTGAAAATTGAAGCCAAACATGAAGAAATGGAATGCTTTTGCCAACTTTTAAAGTCTGAAATTGATAAAACATGCAATCAAGATACATTCTTAGTTACTGGTGATTGGAGTGTCAAAAATAGAAATAAACAAGGATTATGTGTTAGACTGGGTTCTCTAGAGAAATAAAAACAGTAAAGCTTATATATAAGAGAGAAAATTAAATTTAAGTTAGGGAAATGGCTCACACACTTATAGAAGCTGGCAAGTCCCAAGGTGTTGGATCAAACATCAGTCTAGGGGCTTTTCCTGACTCACACAGCTGCAGGGGCTGACAAGCTCCAAGATGGTAGGCAGAATAGCAGATGTTGACCCCAATAAGGGATGAATCCAATATTTCCAGGCCAAATGGTGGATTGTTCACTCATGGATAGTTGTGGGCAGCACAAAAGGATCCTGATCCACAGAAGAGTGTCTCTTTTCCACTGGAAGTCCATAAATATACTGGAAGCAGACCACGCCCCTAGGGAAACTCCCTTTCAACTGATTGGCTGCTCAAAACATATACATCTGATCTCCTTATGGGAATAATGAATTTTTGAATTACTGGATGCGATGCTAGAAGTGCTCATTAATCTATGTCAATAAATGTTCAAGATAATTACCTAGCCATATTTGTGCCCATTCAAAGAAAGAGGATCCAACACAATGGAGAATACATTGAAAAATATTAGTAGTATCACACCCAAATACAATTTTGTTGATGGAATATAGACCTGTTTTGCAGCAGTATATACACATGGTACATAGACAGGGAAATGCTAGAAATTCAAGCCAGATTCAGAAGAGTATGTAGAATGACATCATTGCTCATGTCAGATGGATCTTGGCTGAAAGCAGAGAACATAAAAAAAGTTGTTTACCTGTACTCTATTAACTATGAAAAGGCATTCTATTTTGTTGATCATAAAAATTGATGACTAAGTTTTCAAATAATGGGCATTCTAGAATAAACAGTCATGCTCATGTCAAAGAAAACAAATCCACTGCTGTGGAGTCACATCTGACTTTTAGTGACCCCTCCTTGGGTTTCTGAGGTGGTACAGAAGTAGATTTTCCAACCTGCCTTCTGAGAAGTGCCTGGTGTGTTTGAACTGCCAGCTTTCTGGTCAGCAGTCAAATGCCTTAGCCACAACACCAGAGCTCCATGCTCAGGAGGAACCTGTAAATACATCAAGAAGCAGTGATGCCAACAGAACGAATAGGCTACTTCATGGTTTAAAGTCAAGTATATTGTGTTTCAGAAACTGTGGCCTTCAGTATGATTTACATCTCAACATAAAGAAGACAAAATCCTAACTGGACAAATAAGCCATATCATGATAAATGGAAAGAACATTGGATTTATCAAGGATTTCCTTTACCTGAGATTTACACTCAATGTTCATGGAAGCAGCAGTTCTGAAATCCAATGATGTATTTCATTAGGAAAATCTCCTGCAGAAGATCTCTTTAAAGTGTTGAAAAGCAATGATGAGACTTTGAGGAGGGAAATGTGCCAAGCCATGTTATTTTCAATCACCTCATGCATGTGAAAGCTGTACAATTAATAAGGAAGACTGAAGAAGTATTGATGCCTTTAAATTACTGTGTTGGTGGTAAGTAAATATACCATGGACTACCAGAAGAAGAAACAGATATATCTTGGAAGAAGTACAACCTGAATAGTCCTTTGATGCAAAGATAATGAAAATTTGTCTCACGTACATTGGACATGCTGTCAGGAGGGACCAGTCCCCAGAGAAGGACATCATTCTGCTTACTGTAGAGGTTCAGTGAAAAATAGGAAGACCCTCAATGAGATGGACTGGTACAGTGGCTGCAACAATGATCTGAAGTTACCAAGGATTGTAAGGATGGCCCAGTACCAATCAGTGTTTTGTTCTATTGAACTATGAGTCATTCCTGACTCAAAGGAACCTAACAACAGTGTGACCAATTAGTTTCATTTTTCCCAGGACTTTCCTATTTTTATCTGTGAAAGTCTCTAATGTCCTCAGGAAATCCAGTACAGTTTATCACCCTAAATACACTCTGTCACCACTCATAACCCATAATGTTTTAACATTGAGTGGATTTCACCTTGCATTAAAACCACAATGGAAAGGAAAATTTATGCTAGGTAGAGTAAATTTTTTAAAAAATATGAGATGAGAACTTATGGATTGAAGCTTTATTCTTTATTCCTCTGGTTCTGAGAAACATATCATGTCTCAGACAGATCGTTGGAACCAAGTAACAAAAGGTCATGTTGGAGTCCAGGTTAATAATATCTCTTTGTCTTGGCCCTTTTTTCAGTGCCATTTTTCCTGGCACTATTCCTCACTATTGTTCCCTGAGATTGCCTCCTCCGTAAACATTCTTGTAACCCTTTATCTTATGTTTTGCTTTCTGAGGGTGTAGGTATAATACGCAGTCTAGTTTAACAAAATAATTTTAGTTGAACTTGAAGTACTAAAAAGAAATGTTCTGAAATAATGTTGAAAGATATGTCGAATTTCAGGGGCAAGTTTATTCATGGCATGCCTTTATTTCCCAATATCTCTCTAAATTTTAAAAAATGTAGATTATGGGGGGAAAAAAGCTTTAAAGGCTTTAGTGCATTATCACTTTCTTAATATAAAGTTACATAATTTGAATAGGAAATGAATCAATTTACACCTTTCTTGGAAAGATCAGAGAATTAGTTCACCTAGATTTCCTCCCACACCTTCAATTATTTCCCAATTTTTATCATTTCACTTACTTACCTTTTTCTGCTATAGTCTTAAATTTCATACTTGCTTAATATAAATTACATTTTTGAGAAAATTAATGTCCTTTCTTCATATAAGGCCAGATAGAGATTGTTTGAGGGTCTACATTGCTTCATCCTCAATATCTGATTTAAAAACAACAACAACAAAAAAAATCCAGTGTTTATAATAGTTGTAAAATTCCAGAATGATTCTGCTGTTTCCATTCCTATAATAATAGTGAGGAGAACTGGTAGTACAGTGGATAAAGTGCTCATCTATTAACTGAAAGATCAATGGTTCAAACCCAAGAATTCCTCCATGGTTGAAAGATGTGGCAGTCTACTTGCAAGAGTACAGCCTTGGAAACCCCTAAGGGAATTTCTGTTTTCTTTCTCTTGTTACCCTCCCAAGAGGGACCTGATCTCCGGGAGCAAGGTAAGCACAGGCGGGCTGGTGCTTACTCACTGATCTGCACTGAACACTTTCCCTTGTTACCCTCCCGAGGGGGACCGGGTCTCCGGGAGCAAGGTAA
>NW_006922263.1:857179-864260 GCF_000298275.1 Orycteropus afer afer | reverse complement strand
ATGTGAGAGCTGGACAATGGATAAGGAAGACTGAAGAAGAGTTGATGCTTTTGAGTTGTGGTGCTGGTGAAGAATGCTGAAAGTACCATGGACTGTTAAAAAGAACTAACAGATCTGTCCTGGAGGATGTGCACCTGAAATGCTCCTTGGAAGCGAGAATGGCCAGACTTTGTCTCACCTACTTTGGTCATGTTGTAAGAAAGGACCATTTCCTGGGGAAGCATATCATGCTTGGTAAGGTACACGGTGGACGAAAGAGGGGAAGGCCTTCAAGGAGATGATTGACATGGTGGCTGCCACAGTGGGCTCAAGTATAGTAGGGATCATGGAGCTGGCGTGGGATCGGGCAGTGTTTCCTTCTGCTGTGCATGGGGTCGCTATGAGTCGGAAACTACTCTAAGGCACCTAACAACAACAACAAAGATTAACAGCCTTGGAAAACCTACAGGACAATCCTGCTTTATCCTATAGGGTCACTAGGAGTCAAAATTGACTCTGTGCCAAAGGGAGTTAAAATTTGTTCAGAGACTGAATGATGTTAAATAATTAGGAAATGGACTTTATTTTTATTATTCAGTGTCATTGTGGAAATTTTCTTTGGTTATGTTATTAATTTTGGTGGGAGGGGTGGTTACTTGGTAGAGTGAACAATTAGCATGTTTGGCTGCGGACCCAAAAGTTGCCACCTAAAGCCCACCATGACGCACTGCAGAAGAGAAGCTCAGAGATCTACTTCTGGAATATTACTTACATTTTATGAAAGCAAACATATTTTATGGAATCTTGGTGGAATGACAGGTAAGTGCTTGACTGATAGCCAAAGTCTTGGTGGTTCATGCTCACCTGGAGGCTTCATGGTGGCCTGCCCATCTGCTCTCATAAAGATTGTTGTTGTTGTTGTTGTTGTTATGTGCCGTCAAGTCAGACCCGACTCATAGCAACCCCTCCTTGGGTTTCCGAGGCAGTATCACTATGGAAGTAGATTGCCCCATCTTCCTTCCGAGGAGTGGCTGGTGGGTTTGAATGGCCAGCCCTCTGGTTAGCAGTCCAGTGCCTTAGGCACTATGCTACCAGAGCTCCCAAAGATTAGAGCCTACAAATCCATGTAGGCAGCTCTACTGTGTCACATAGGGCCAGTATGAGTTGAAAGTGACACAACTGGAGACACTTAACAACCAGAAACCAACATGCATTTCACTCAAAGAGCATGTTTTTATGTTCTTCTTTATTAGGTACTTTGTTGATTTTTTGGTAAGTAAGATACATAAAACACTGACTATTTAAGGTTTCCATGGTGTGAGTGAGTGATTAAATAATGGTTAGAAATATGAACTATATTTTGTGCTATTGACTATTTCATCATCCAATAAGACACATGGAGGTAAAATGTACTAATTATGCTTTAGTCTTATTTTAAATAAATCAAAATATGCAGTTTTAAAATATGTAAAATCTAGATACATTATTTATAAAAATCATTGGGCATAATGGTTATTATTTAAAATTTTTGGATTGAGCAGATCACTAATACTATGAATAAATAAGAGGATTACATTTACAATCTACATTTTTATATAAAAAACAGGTATTTCAATATAACAAAAAATATGTAGATAGGATTGCATAGTCTTGATTAACATACCTTTATAATACATAATAGTGATAAATACATAACTATAAATTTCCATTGTTCCCTAGTAAACCTTATCATTGCATTTTCTATCTGAAAGTTGCAAGGATATGAACTGTCAATAAAATAAATGGCTTTTCAGAAAATATTATTAATTTATAAAAGATTTCTTCAAAAATTGACTAGTGAAGCCTATGAAAAAATGTAGATCCATGGAATTTATTTTTTTCATAATATGGGAAGCCCACATAGCAAGGATCACGCACCCTGTTGTAAACCTGCCCACTGTGGTTGCATCTCAAGAGCCTCATTTTCCCTTCCTCTGTTAAGTGGTACCTCTTCTTAGTATTAACATTTCATCGTACTGAACTTTGATCTCTGCATTATGATTTCATGAAAATTAATTTTAATGCACATTTTGAAATACATTTTACAAATACCCCATGCAGAAT
This sequence comes from Orycteropus afer afer, assembly GCF_000298275.1. Lineage (NCBI taxonomy): Eukaryota > Metazoa > Chordata > Mammalia > Tubulidentata > Orycteropodidae > Orycteropus > Orycteropus afer. Next base: position 862,178 of record NW_006922263.1, on the reverse strand, counting down.
TTCATAACTTATCATATGAATTAATTACATATTATTGCGATAAAAAATTACAACAAACATAGTGGCCTGATATAACACAAAGATGTCATCTCATGGTTCTGTAGATAAGAAATCCAGCTCAGCTGGGTCTCATAAGGCTGAAAATAAGTTGTTGTCAGTGCTGTATTCCTTTCTGAAAACTCTAGAGATGAATGTGTATTCAGATGCATACAGGTTGTTGTCAAGATTTAGTTCCTTGTGGTTGTAGGCCCTTGTTTTCTTGCTTGCTATTGACCAAGAAACTTTCTCAACTTCCAGTTTGCTGGTTTTCCTTGGCTCCTGGCCTTTCCTCCATCTGCAAAGAGAGTAACATTAAGTTAAGCCCTTCACATGCTTCACATCTCTCTGGACACTTCTTTTGCCTTTTGTACCACTGACATTTCTTTTTCCTTGTTGGTTGTTAAGGGTTCAAGTTATTACACTGGATCCACCCAGATAATACAGAATAATCTCCCAATTTTAAAGTCAATGGATTAGTAGCCTTAATTCTATGTGTAAAACTTCTATGTGCACAAAAAGGTAAATCAGTATTTGACCGAATAACCAGAGACCAGAAGTCTTAGGAAGATGTAGTTCTAATTTTATCTACTATATCATACAATAAATTTTTCTTCTGATGTAAAACATACTGAGAAAATGAGCTATGGCAATGAGCATTATTTAAAGCACATTTCTCTGATGCAATGTCCCTGTTGTTATTGTTGTTGTTAGGTGTCATTAGTCAGCTCAGACTCATAACAACCATGGACACAAAAGAATGAAGCACTGCCCAGTTATGCACCATCCTCACAACACTTGCTATACTTGAGCCCATTGTTCACAGCCACTGTGTCAATCCATCTCATTGAGGTTGTTCCCCCTTTTTTTACTGACCCTCCAATTTACCAAGCATTCCTTCTCCAGGGGATGGTCCCTTCTGACAACATGACCATATTTTCCAAGTACTGATGCTTCCTCTTTGACTCCAATTTTAGCCTTCTTACCCCAGTAATTATCAATACACCTTGATAACATGTGTGGTCAATTTCAGACTTCAGAAGTTGGTAAAATTCTTTAAGTTCTTTACCTTTGCCTTTAGTGGTTGGTGCATAAATTTGAATAATACTAATATTACCTTATAACAGGCTACATGTGTTTCTAAATGAGGAATGATATGAATGTATGGTATTTTGACTTACCTTAAGTAATATATAATAGATTGTTTTTAATTTGACTTTCTGCAACCTGCCTGCCTTGATATGTTGTATATATTTTCTAAACATTAGGGTTAGGCTAAACCTAAATTGATATAAACTAATCAATTTCATTATATTTAAACTTCTGACTGAAAAGTGAGTTCTTCTTATTCTGTAATTATCATTAAATAAAAATCGGTTTTGCAGCAGTTGGTACTTAGAAGAGCAATCACAGCATCATTTAATAGCATACTATTTTATGCTTTCAGGGATCTTAAATGTTGAACTTAAATATGTGGCTAGCTAGCTAGCTGGGTATGTATCTGGTATATATCATCATATCAATGAAAGTCAATGAAAATACTTTGTAATGTAACTAGAAACACCAACAACACTATTTAATTCACTGTTGTCTTGCCTAGATGACATAGCAGTAATGATGGTAAATAAATAAATAAATAAAATTATTTTCCAAACTACTTGAGATTGTAACAATTGTGGTCATCTGAAACCTTTAGGATTCTAATCAAAATCACTTACTTTTATATAAAGTATAAGAACAAAAATACATAAGCGTGATCCTTGAATTTCAAGGGAAAATCTCTTAGCTATAATAATTTAAAGTCCTTGAGCACTTATAAAGTACACTGACAATATGAATATCCAGTAAGCTATCTATCCCCCAGTAACACATTAATTTTCAGCTATGTCTGTAATGCAATAGATGTAGATGTAAAACTGCTTTGTGATAGAAGCAATAATTCTCAGTGAGGAATGTACTTAAAGGCATGACAAATTTAGAGGAATTTACTAGGTATTATTGTTTAAAAACTCCCTTGTTTCACATATTTAATGAATTGTTTACAGTATTACAAGGGCATTTTATTTCAAGGGCATTTCATCATAAAATATTTTGATTGTGATATTTAGTTTTTATGGGAAAATTCTAGTAGTTACTATATATTCAATAATTTAATTTTTAACAAACAGAGTAAGGTTTAAAGTTAAATTTCTCAAACAGTAACATCTAGGAGCCAAAATAATGCTCCAAATAAGACATGAACACTGTAATTTACAGAAAAGATACTTTGTTAAAGCAAAATAAAACAAATCAAAGTTGGCAGATTCAGTTGGATAGTGTTTAGAAGAATTTAGCTAGAAATTGCAAAGTTAGAGATGGACAAGTACAGACTGGCAGGACCATGTGAAACACCTGGGGACTGCAGAAACTGGGGAGAGATTCCTCTCTGACAGACTTTTTCTCCATGAACACTCCCAACTTTTGCAGAAATGATGTGAAAGAGCCCTAAGACATATCCTTTGTGGTGTAGATCTGGGGAAGGGATAAAACAGTCATGTAAAATGGTTCAGAATCCTGACCTAGAACCCTATCTCTACCTCCACCACAAAATCAAAACTTAATCTGTGAGCAGGGGGACACTGTTGACTTAGGAAACTGGTGAACTTTCATTTCAGCTGGGGAAATCAGAAGGAATGAGGAAAGTGTTGGGAGCTTCCGTCTATGGGAGAGAAAGATTTCTGTACTGGGCCTAAAGTTACAGAGAGAGGAATACAGGAAAACTGAGAAGGCTGGATCTTTGAGAACTGGGACAGGATGCTTGCCTGAATTCTGACAGCAGAGATCACACTTCCTACCAACACCCATCTCAAAGCTGCTGTCCTTGGGTTGATTTAGATTTATACCAATCCCATGATATTGTTGTTGCTATGTGCCCTTGAGTTGGACCCAACTCATAGCGACCCTCCCCTTGGGTTTCTGAGGCAGTATCACTACGGAAGTAGATTGTCCAACCTTTCTTCCAAGGAGTGGCTGGTGGATTTGAACAGCCAAACTTCTGATTAGCAGTCAAATAACTTAGGAACTATGCTACCAGAACTCCTAATATGACAGAGTAAAACTGGCCCATAAGTTTCCCTACAGTGTAATCTTTATTGAAACAGATCACCAAGTCTTTCTCCCTCACAGCCACAGGGTGGGTTTGAACAATCAGCCATTTGCTTAGCAGTTGAGTACTTAATTGTTGTGCCACCAGAGCTCCTTACCTCAAAGCTAATAAGCTTAAAATAACAAGTAAGGAGAAAAATATTGGGAAAGGATCAGGAAAGGAAAAAAGGCAAATGAAGACACACTCTCTAAAACACAGAACAATGTGGAGAAATCAGAATTGCTCTGGTGGCAAACTGCACATCAACCTAAGTATCAGTTGTCGCTACAGGGATTTGAATCCTATGGTAATCTGAGGGTAATCACAACAAGAATAAAACACAAACAGAGGATTGCTCCTTACTTGTAGTAGTTCTGGTTGTCCGGTTGTGTGTCAACTTGGCTGGACCTGGCTGAGTGGCTGGACAGCTGGTGATAGTCATTTCCCATTAGGAGATTGACAATCAACTCCATGGTGTAATCTACCACAAGCAGCTGAGTAGTTGCTGTAGGGATGTAGTCTGCTTCCTGTATATAAGAAATAGCTTTGGAAATAGTCTCTAGCTTATGGCATGCTTGAACCAGGCAAGTAACCATGTCGTTGTTCAGCAGCCTGCCATGCTCTGCTGACCTTGGGACTTTCAATGGACTTGAATTAATGGCCTGACATGTGGTTTAGTAACATCAGGATTTTTCCTTATCAACTTGGGGTTGTCAATCTCAATAGCCAGTAGCTATCTGAGTGAAGAAAATCCTCTAGCTTCAGTGAGCATGGAGGTACTCACTTGGTTATGCCAAGAAATATTGAGGACAGCTTCCTGGCCAAATGACTGGAAGAAATCCATATTTGTACCCATTCCAAAGAAAGGTGATTGCACAGAAGGTGGAAAATATTGAAGAGTATCATTAATATTGCGTACAAGTAAAATCTTACTGGAGATAATTAAAAAATGGCTGAAGCGGTGTATTGACAGAGAACTTTCAGAAATGCAAGCTGAATTCAGAAGAGGATGTGGAACAAGGAATATCACTGCTGGTGTCCAATGGATCTTGGCTCAAGGCAAAGAATACCAGAAAGGTATTTATTTGTGTTTTATTGACTATTCAAAAACATTTGATTGCATGGATCCTAACAAACTGTGGATAACATTGAGGGAACTCCAGAACACTTAATTGTATTCATAAAGAACCTGTATATAGACCAGGAGGCTGTCATTCAAACAGAAAAAGAGGAAACTGCATAGCTTAAAATCAAGAAGAGAGTGTGTCAGGGTTGTATCCTTTCACCATACTTATTCAATCTATATGGTAAGCAAATAATCTGAGAAGTTGAACTATATGAAGAAGAATGTGACATCAAGATTGGAGGAAGAATCATTAACAACCTGTGATACACTGACAATACAACTTTGCTTGCTGAAAGTGAGGATGACTTGAAACACTTGCTGATGAAGATTGAAGATTACAGTCTGCAGTATGGTTTACAACTCAATATACAGAAAACAAAACTCCTCGCAACTGGACCAATAAGTAGCATCACAATAAATGGAGAAAAGATTGAAGTTGTCAAAGACTTCATATTACTTTGTTCTACAATCAGCACCAATAGAAGCAACAATCAAGATATTAGATGTTGTATAGCATTAGGAAAATCTGCTGCAAAATACCTTTTTATAGTGCTGAAGAGCAAGGATATATCCTTGAAGACTACGATCTGCCTGAGACAAGCTATGGTATTTTCAATCGCCTCATATGCATGTGAGATCTGGACAATGAAGAGATAAGACCAAAGAAGAGTCAATGCTTTTGAGGTGTGGTGTTGAAGAAGAGATGTGGTATT
>NW_006922263.1:832730-834022 GCF_000298275.1 Orycteropus afer afer | reverse complement strand
TAAATACAGTTTTAATTAAAATGCTTCAATAAAAAAATATGTTAATATATGTGCTGGTCAGTTTTATGTGTATAATTGGTTGGGCTATTGACAAACAAACAAAGTGCAGTTGCTGAGAGTTGATTCCAACTTATGATGACCCTGTGTGTGTTAGAGAACTGTGCTCCATAGATTTTTCAGTGATTGGTATTTTGGAAGGTCATTGTCCAATCATTCTTCCAAAACAACATTGTTTGGGCTTGCTCTTCCAAACCTTCAGTTAGTATTTGAATGTGTTAACAATTTGCACCATTCAGGGACTCTGCTTGGTGAGCTGTCTTCCAATTGGCTCAGACTCATGAACTTTTTATGTATAAAAGAACAAAACATTGCCCAGTCCTGAATCATTTTCATAATAGTATATTTGAAACCAGTGTTTCAGTTACTAGGGATTTTTCAGTCCCCTGTTATTCAATTAAATGGTAATGTAGGTATTTCTATGATTATGAAAATTTATAATCAATTGACTTTGAGTAAAAGATATTATCCTGCACAATCTTTTTGAGCAAAGATATTATCATACACAATCTTTTTGAGCACAATTACATCAGTTGAACTGCCTTAAAAACAGAAAAGAAGTTCCTGGAAGAAGAAAAATATCTGCATGTAGACTACAGCTTCTATTCTTGTAGAGTTTCAGCCTAACTTCCTGATGATCAGGTAAAAAACTTGGGCTTAGTCAACCCCAAAATCACACAAGTCAATTCCTTGCACTTAATATTTTAATAATATGTTAATGTACTGGTTCTCAGGTAGAACCCTTACTAACATAGATTTTAATTTGTATTAGATTCCATGGGTTGCTGTGATGAATTACCATTAAATTGATGGCTAAAAATAGCATCTCTCTCTCACATTCCTGATGATTAGAAGTCTGAAATCAGTAGCAAAGACCCTAAAGCAGTGGAAATTTATTCCTCGCTTCTTTCAATTTCTGGTATACTGACATTCCTTGATTCCTGGCTGCCAGTCTTCAAAGCCAAAGCTTTGAAATTTCTGCCTTCACATTGCCTTCTGCTCTGTGTGTGTGAAATCGCTCTGTTGCTGTTTTTGTTTGCTGCTGTCCTGCATTGTCCTATGGACAATGGAAAGAACATTGTGATCAGGGTCCTCTTAGCTGATTGTTAGAGTAGATCACTAGTCCTTCTATATTGTCAGTGTTAGTCTAGAAACTCATCTGAAAACTGTTGAACATGATAGCAACACTAACACCTCCACTGACAGAAAAGTGGTGGTTGAGCTTGAGGAGGGTT
>NW_006922263.1:830745-832230 GCF_000298275.1 Orycteropus afer afer | reverse complement strand
CACTGAGAAGATGAGAATTCCAGATCATTTGATTGTACTCATGAGGAACCTGTACATAGACCAGAAGGCTGTCATTTGAACAGAACAAGGGGATACTGCATGGTTCAAAATCAAGAAGGGAGTGTTTCAAGATTGCATCCTTTCACCATACTTACTCAAATTATATGCTGAGCAAATAATCCAAGAAGCTGTATTATATGAATAAGAATGTGACTTTAGGATTAAAGGAAGTGTCATTAACAACCTGTGAAACAGAAATAATACAACTTTGCTTGCTGAAAGTGAGAATGACTTAAAGTACTTACTGATGAAGTTTAAAGACTACAGTCTGCACTACGGGTTACACCGCAATATAAAGAAAACAAAAATCCTCACAACTGGTCCAATAAACAGATTCATGATAATGGAGAAAAGAGTGAAGTTATCAAGGACTTTATACTATGTTTTTCTACAATCAGCACCAATGGAAGCAGCAGTCAAGGAACTAGACAATATATTGCAGCAGGCAAATTTGCTGCAAAAGACCTCTTTCAAGTGATGAAGAGCAAAGATGTCTCCTTGAAAACTAAGGTGCACCTAACCCAAGCCATGGCATTTTCAATCACCTTGTATGCATGTGAGAGCAGACAATGAATAAGGAAGACCAAAGAAGAGTTGATGCTTTTGAGTTGTGGTGTTGGAGAAGAATGTTAAGAGTGTCATGGTCTGCTGAAAAGACTAAATTTGTCCTGGATGAATTGCAGCCAGAATGCTCCTTAGAAGTGAGAGTGGCTAGACTTCATCTCACCTACTTTGGTCATGTTGTCAGAAGGAACAATTTCCTATAGAAGGATATCGTTCTTAGTAAGGTGGAAGGTCAACAAAGAAGGGGAAGGCTCTCAACGAGATGTATTGACACAGCGGCTGCAATGATGAGCTCAGATATAGCAAGGATTGCAAGGCTGGCACAAGACTGGGCAATTTTTCATTCAGCTGTGTGTAGGGTCTCTATGAGTTGGAGACCACACGATGGAATCTAATAACAACAACAACAACAACAACAACTTTTTTTCTTTTCTTTTTTGCAATACAAGGTAACATTCACAGGTTCCAGAGATGAGAGGAATTCATTTTATGACAATGCAACTATAACTAATTCATAGCAAGAGAAAAGCTAAATTTGTTTTAACTGGTATTATAGAGTCATTTGATGTAAAAATCTAATATTTATTTTTAGAACATTTCTAATTAAGTACCCCAAAGATGTCTTAAATTGAGAAAATATACAAACAATAGCAATCAGTCTATTCAGGTAAAAAATAATTGTTTTCAAGTAGAGTTGACTCATAACAACCCTGTAAGACAGGGTGGAACTGCCCCATGGAATTTCCAAAGCTGTAATTTTTACAGAAGGAGACTGATACATCTCTCTCCTGTGGAGCACTGATCTTTTGGTTAGCAGCTGAGCACTTCAGAACCATATCACCAGATAAAAATCAGAGTAGG
>NW_006922263.1:828017-828475 GCF_000298275.1 Orycteropus afer afer | reverse complement strand
GCTCTCATAGAGATTATAGCCTAGAAAAGTCTATGGGACAGTTCTACTCTTTTCATGTGGGGTTGCTATGAGTGTAAATCAACTCAATGTTGCCTAACAGCAACAACATTGTGGACTTTAATTTTTATAAAATATAATGTGTTTGATTACTAGAGAATAAAAGAAAGATGCAAGCAAATTATAACACCATTTCAAAAGTAACTTTATTTAGCTATAATTTACAAACAAGGAAATGTATATATTATCAGTATAAAATTCTATGAGTGTAAACTAATACATAAAAGCATGAGACTATAATGACTATCAAGAACGGCATATTTAAACCACACTAAAAGATTTGCTTGTGACCTTGGCCTGTCAATCCTCGCTGGCCACTCTGACTTCAGACAGCCCTTTATTTGTCTGGTCCACATTCATATATATATATATATATATATATATATATATATAAGTTTATA
>NW_006922263.1:810244-827297 GCF_000298275.1 Orycteropus afer afer | reverse complement strand
AATTACTTTTTCTTACTAAGTATTGTTAGTTGCCATCAAATCAGTTCTGACCCATAGTAACCCAGTTCCTACAGAAGGTTGCACTGCTGGGGTATGGAAACCCAACTGTTTTTTTTTTTTTTGGTGTTGTTGTTATTCACCTAGTGCCCTGCAACATGGCTAAGTTCTTCTACTAGCTTTAAATGTTTTCTTGTGGATTCTATGCGGTTTTCTATATATGTTGTTGTTATGTGCTGCTGAGTAGGACCCGACTCATAGCGACCCCTCCTTGGGTTTCCGAGGCAGTATCAGTATGGAAGTAGATTGCCCAACCTTCTTTCCAAGGAGTGGCTGCTACGTTTGAATTGCCAGCCTTCTGGTTAGCAGGCAAGTGCCTTAGAAACTGTGCCACCAGAGCTCCTCAATCTATAGGATCATCAAGTCTGGATGACTTTATTTCTTCTTTTCCAATCTGCTGTTGTTGTTAGGTGCTGCTGAGCTGGCTGTGGTTCACAGTGACACTGTGTGTCACAGAATGAAATGTTGTCCGGCCCTGTGCCTGTGTCGCAGTCCCGCAGCCACTGCGTCAATGCACCTCGTTCAGAGTCTTCCCCTTTTGGGCTGACCCCCTACTTTACCAAGCATATCCTTCTCCAAGGACTAAACCAAGATCCACTGTGATTAAATTGATTCTAACTCATAGCGACTTTTACAGAAGTAGATTTCCTCTTCTTCTTTCCATGGAGTGGCTGGTGGGTTTGAAATGCCAATCTTCTGGTTACCAGTCAAACACCTTAGGCGTTGTGCCACCAGAGCTCTTTTTCTTTCTCCATTCTTATTACTCTAACTATGATTTCTAATGTAATACTGAATAGACGTGGTGGGAGTGGGCACCCTTAACTTATTCCTGATTTCAAGAGGAAATCTATCTTTCGTTATTCATTGTAGTGTTGGCTGTTGGGTTTCATATATAGCCAGAGTCATGCTGAGCAATTTCCTTTCTATTCCAATCTTATTTAGGGTTTTCATGAAAAAAGGTATTGGCTTTTGTCAAATGCTTTTTTTTTTTTTTTTTTTCCTGTACCTATTGTTGTTGTTGTTATGTGCCGTCAAGTTGTACCCGACTCATAGCGACCCCTCCTTGGGTTTCCAAGGCAGTATCACTACAAAAGTAGATTGTCCCAACTTCCTTCCGAGGAGTGCCTGGTGGGTTTGAACTGCCACCCTTCTGGTTAACAGTCATGTGCCTTAGGCACTATGCTACCAGAGCTCCTGTCTGTACTATAGAGATGATCATGTATATCTTTTCCTTTGCTCTATTCACGTGGAATATTAAATTGATTGATTTCCTATTGTTTAACCATCCCAGTGTTTCTGGAATAAATCCTACTCAGTCGTGGTGTATGAGTCTTTAATATGCTGTTGGATTCTGTTCATTAGTATTTTGTTTGAGAATTTTTATGTCTATATTATAAGAGCTATTGGTCTGTATTTTTCTTTTTTCATAGTGTTTTTGTCTGTTTTGGGTATCAGGGTTTGCTTCATAGAATGGATTACAGAGTATTTCTCCTGTCTCTGTCTTTTGGAAGAGTTTAAACAGTATTTATGTCAATTCTTCTCTAAACAGTTGGTAGAATTCTCCAGTGAAGCTATTTGTTTCAGGACTGATTTATTGTTGCTGGAATTTTTTTGATTATTGATTTTATCTCTTTTATTGTTATGGGTATGATGAGACTTTTTATTTCCTCTTGAGTTAGTTTGCATAGGTTGTGGGCCCTTAAGAATTTGTCCGTTTCATCTAGATTATATCATTTATTGCCATGCAGTTTTTCACAATATAGTCTTAATTCTACTTATTTCTATTGGATCAATTCTGATTGACACATTGTGTATTATTTTTATTGTTTTTGTTGTTATTATTATTTTGGTTGTTTCTATATTTCCTCTTCTTTTCTTTGTTAGTCCAGCTAACAGTTTATTAATTTTATTTTTTCAAGGAGCCAACTTTTTATTGATTCTCTCTATTGTTATTCTCTACCGTGTCTACCAGTTTGTCCTGCTGTGGTTGATTATGTGTTGCTGTGAGGCTGGAGGCTATTCCACCAGGATTTCAAATACCAGCAGGGTCACCCTTGGTGAACAGGTTTCAATAAAGCTTCCATATGAAGATAGACTGGGAAGAAGGATAGGGCCATTCACTTCCAAAAATACTGGCCATTGAAAACTTTATCAATAGCAGTGAAAAACTGTCTGATATATTACTGGAAAATGTTACAAATAGCCATGAAACATTGTCTGATATAGAGCTGGGATGTGAGCCTCTCAGGTTAGAAGACATTCATAATGAGCCTGGAGATGGACATGGATGGAGTTAAGCTTTCAGGACCCTCATTTACAGATGGGGTGTGATTCAAAATAGGAAGAAAGAGCTGAAAACACCCATTAAAAATTGCAACATGGAATGTATGAAGTATGAATCTAGGAAAATTGTGAAGTGTGTAAAATGAAATGCAATGCATAAAGATTGATATCCTAGGCATTACTGAACTGAAATGGATTGGAGTTGGTCATTTTCAATGAGAAAATCATATGGTTAACTATGTCAGGAATGATAAATTGAAGAGGAATAGAGTTGCTTTTATAGTCAAAAACAACATTTCAAGATGTATCCTGTAATACAGTGCTGTCAGTGATAGGATAATATCCATACACCTTTAAGGGAAAAAAAAAAAAAGTTCTTACTACTATTATTGGAATTTACTCACCAACCACTAGAGCCAAAGATGAAGAAATTGAAGATTTTTAACAACACTTGAAATCTGAAGTTCACCAAACATGCAGTCCAGATGTATCCATAAATACTGGGGACTGGAGGTCACTATGAATTGAAACTGATGAGAGTAGTGAGTTTGTTTGTTTGTTTTTTAATACCAAAGTTAGAAACAAAGAAGCATTGATAACTGGAAAAAATATGGCCTTGGTGAGAGAAATGACACCAAAGATTGCATGACAAAATTGTTCAAGGCCAATGATTTATTCATTACAAATAGTTTGTTGCAACAACATACATAGTTGCTGAACACATGGACCTTATCAGATATTTCTTGGTTCTAAAATCAAGGCCAATGGAAGCAGCAGTGAGGACATTAGACTATGTGTAGCACTGGGGAGGTTGGCTGTGAAGGAACTCTTTCAATTGCTGAGGAGCGAGGTTGTCACCTTGAAGACTAAGGTGTGCCTGATATAGGCCATATTTCCAATCACCTTGTATGCATGTGAGAGCTGGACAATGAATAGGGAAAACTGAAGAAGAGATGATGCTTTTGAATTGTGGTGTTGTCAAAGAATGCTGAAGGTACCATGGACTGCAAAAACAACTAACATCTGTCCTGAAGGAAGTGCAGCCGAGATGCTCCTTGGAAGCGAGGATGACCAGACTTCATCTCACCTACTTTGGTCATGTTGTCAGAAGGGACAATTTCATGGAGAAGAATGTCATACTTGGTAAGGCGGAGGGTCGACGAAAGAGGGGAAGGATTTCGACAAGATGGATTGGCACAGTGGCTGTGACAATGAGCTCAAGTATAGCAAGGCTCACTGAGCTGGCATGAGATCGGGCGGTGTTTTGTTTTTCTGTGCATGGGATCGTTATGAGTCAGAAGTGACTTGATGGCACCTAACAGCAACAACAGCAACAGCTCTATGGAAATAGATTTCCCATTTTTTTAGTTTTTGGGACATCTGTGGGAAGAGATGATAACAAGCTCACTATCACCATTTAAAACAAGGCCAGGAGCTGAATGTGCAATAGACCACTAATTCTCATATGAAAGTTCATGTTGAAGCTAAAGAAAATTAAAATAATTTCATGAGACCATGGTTGCAGTAGACATCAATCTCAATTGGCATAACACACTACACAAAAACATTGTTCTACATCCTACTTTGGTGAGTAGTGACTGGGATCTTAAAAGCTTGCAAGAGGCCATCCAGATGCAACGATGGGTCTCTCCTCATCCAGAGCAAAGAAGAATGAAGAAAACCAAAGACACATGGAAACAATTAGTCCAAGGGACTGGTATACTATGTGATCCTCAGCTTATATGACTGTGAGACCAGAAGAACTAGATGGTGCCCAGCTACAACTGTCAACCACTTGGAGGGGGATTGGATCAGGAGATCCCAGATTGAGTGAGAGAATGATGGGGAACAAAACTCATAATCATTAAAAAAAAAAAAGACCAGGTTTGCTGCTCTGACAGAGCCTGGTGAGAATCCCGAGACTATGACCACTAGCCACCATGCAGGTCTGGAATTTGATCTCACTCCTTTGGCTTCCAGCCAAAAAATAGGCAGGCCTTTGAAGTAAAAATTTATATCAGGTAGATATATTCCTTGGAGTAATCAATGGTGAGAGAACACAAGGGTGGTGTTTGCACAGGGAGACATCTCAGGGGGTGGGAGTGCATGTAGGAGAAGGATACAAAGAGGTAACTATTGGGAGGAAGTGGAAAGAGAACTTTTATATTGTGGGGAATTGCAGTCAATGTCATGAGACAAAATGTATATAAACTGCTGTATGGAAAATGAATTTTCTTTTCAAACTTTCACCCCAATCACAATAAAAATGTTAATATAATAATAATAAGTCCATGAGAGAGAAAAATAAGACCTTGATTGTATATCCCACCTGAATTTAGGGACCATCTGAAGAATAGATTTGACACATGGAACACCAGTGACTGAAGACTAGATGGATTGTGGAATGGCATCGAGGCCATCATACATGAAGAGAGCAAATGGTCATTAAAAATACAGGAAAGGAAAAAGAAATAAAAATTTACATCCGAAGAGACTTAAAACTGGCTCTTAAAAAGAAAGTAGCAAAAATGAAAGGAATAAGAGTTGAAATAAAGAAGCTGAACACAGAATATTCCAAAGGCCAGCTGGAGAAGACAAAGAAAATTTTTATAACCAATTGGGAAAAGATCTGGAATTAGAGAACCAAAAGGGAAGAACACATTTGGCATTCCTTAAACTGAAGGAACTGAAGAAAAAAATCAAGCTTTGAGTTGCAATATTGATGAATTCTATGGGCAAAATATTGAATAATGCAGGAAGCATCAAAAGAAAATGGAAGGAATACACAGTCACTGTAACAAAAAGAATTGGACGATGTCCAACTATTTCAGGTTATGTCATATGATCAAGAACCAATGGTATTGAAGGAAGAACTCCAAACTACACTGAAGAAATTGATAGAAAACAAGGCCTCAGGAATTGATGTTGTTGTTGTTATGTGCCGTCGAGTCAGACCTGACTCATAGGGACCCCTCCTTGGTTTTCAGAGGTGGTATAACTACAGAAGTAGATAGCCTAACCTTCCTTCCAACGAGTGGCTGGTGAGTTTGAACTGCCAGCCTTCTGGTTAGTAGTCGAGTGCCTTAGGCTCTATAACACCATACCTCCCCAGGAATTGATGGAATACCCATTTAGATGTTTCAACAAACATCTACAATGCTGGAGGTGCTTACATATTTATGCCAAGAAATTTGGAAGACAGCTACTTGGCCATATTTTTGTCCATTCCAAAGAACAGTGATGTAACAGAATGTGGAAATTATTGAACAATAACATTAATATCAAAACAAATAAAATTTGGCTGAAAATAATTCAAAAATGGTTGTAGCAATATATTGACAGGAAACCTCCAGAAATGCAAATGGGATTCAGAAGAGGATGCTGAATGAGAATTATCATTCCTGATATTAGATAGATCCAAGCTGAAAGCAAAGAATACCAGAAACATATTTACCTGTGTTTTATAGACTATGCAAAAACATTTGACTGTGTGGATCATAACAAATTACGGATGATATTGAAAAGAATGGAAATTCCAGAACACTTAATTGTGCTCATGAGTAACCTGTACATAGACCAGGAGGCTGTCATTCAAACAGAAAAAGGGAATACTGCAGGGTTTAAAATCAGGAAATATTTGTGTCAGAGTTGTACCCTTTCACCACACCCAATCTATCTGTATGCTGAGCAAATAATCAGAGAAGTTGGACTATATGAAAAACACAGCATCAGGATTGGAGGAAGACTTATTACCAGCCTATAACATGCAGATAACACAACCTTTCTTGCTGAAAAGCGAAGAGCACTTGAAGTACTTATGAAGATCAAAGACTACACTCTTCAGTATAGATTAAACCTCAACAAAATGAAAACAAAAATCCTCACAACTGAACTAATGAGAAAAATCATGATAAATGCATGTAAGATTGAAGTTGTCAGGGATTTTATTTTGCTTAAATTTACAGCCAACAGTAGTGGAAGCAGTATTCAGGAAATCAGATGTCGTGTTACACTGGGAAAATCTGCTGCAAAGGACTTCTTTAAATTGTTAACAAGCAAAGATGTCACTTGTAAGATCAAGGTGGGCTTGATCCAAGTCATGGCATTTCCAATTGCCTCATATGCATATGAGAGCTGGATAATGAATAAGAAAGACAGAAGAAAGATAGAAGCCTTTGAATTGTGGGGTTGGTAAAAAATAATGAAAATACCATTGACTACCAGAAGAGTGAACAGATCTGCCCTGGATGAAGTTCAGCCCGAATGCTCCTTGGAAGTGAGAATGACCAGACTTCGTCTCACTGACTTTGGGTGATGCTGTCAGAGGGACCACTCCCTGGAGAAGGATATCATTTTTGTAAAGCAGTGTTGGCATGGAGGGGGAAGATCCTCAATGAGATGGGCTGATACAATGGTTGCAATGACAGGCTCAAGCAAAGCAAGGGCTGTGAGCATGATGCAGGACTGCTGGGTGTTTTGCTCTGTGGTACACTAAGTTGCTGTCAGTAGGACCTGACTCAATGGCTCCTAACAGCAACAACAGCAGCATTGTTATTCAGTTTATTTTATTTTATTTATTTATGCTTTGGTCTTTGTTGTTTCCTTCATTCTATTTGGGTTAGGCTTAATTTGCACTTCACTTTCTAGTTCCCCCGTTTGTCAATTCAGGATATTAATTTGAGATCTTTCTTCTTTATTTATGTAGATGCTTATTCCTATAAGTTTCCTGCTGAGTACTCCCTTCTTCACATCCCAAGAATTTGAGTATGCTATTCTTTCATTATCCTGTGATTGTAAGAAATTAGTGATTTCCCTCTTGTACATTTTGCAAGGTTTTTTTTTTCTTTCCCCTGTTATTAATGTCCAGCTTTACTCCATTGTGGACAGGTAAAACACTTTGTATGATTTAATTTTTTAAAAAGTACCAAGACTTGCTTTGTGAGCTATAACTGTGATTTATCATTGAGAACAATCCATGTGCTCTGTAATAGAAAGTATCCTGTGCTGTTTTGTAGTGCAATGTTCTGTATGTGTCTGTTAAGTCTAATGGTTTTACTGAATCACTTGGTCTTTGTTTTGTTTTTTATGTTCTTCTTAATAGTTCTTTATGGATTCCGATATAAGTCCTTTGTCATCTATATATGATACAAATAATTTCTTTCAATTTGTGCCTTCTCTCAGTATATGCTTAAAACTTTTGTTTCTTTCTTTCTTTTATTTTTTTCTGAAGAACAGAGTTTTGAATTGTAATAAAGTCAAATTGATCAGCCATTTTTAGGTACTGTGTTTTTTGTGTCCAATTTAAGAATTCATTATCTATCACAGGATCACAGGTTTACTATGATTCTCTCATATTATTTCTTCTGGAATTAATAGACTTATGCTTTGTTGTTTAGGTTTCTAATACATTCTGAATTTTTTTTGTTGTCGGATATAAGCAAGAGGAGAGGTTATGTGTGTGTGTGCATGTGTGTGTCTTAATTTAGGGGTTCTGGTAGTGCTGTGGTGAAAGCACTGGGTTGTTAACCAAAAGATTGGTGGTTCAAACCCACCAGCTCCTCAGGGAGAGAAAGATGAGAAAACCTGCTTCTGTAAAGATTTACAGCCTAGGAAACCCTATGGGGTAATTATACTCTGTCCTGTAGTGTCATTATGAGTTAGACTTGACTCAATGGTGGGTTTTTATATATCGATATTGAACCAAGTTGACAAGGTAATAGGTCCCCTCTTCCCATTGGAACAAAGTTCACTTATTCCAGTGCAATTTTTCTGGGGAAAAAAAAAAAAAAAGCTATTTCCTACATTATTACTTTGGCACCTTGGTTAAAAATCAATTATTCATTTCTCTGTGTATCTATTTTTGATCTGCTATTTTGAACCACCAAGCCATACTTCTTTATGTAGACCAACACAACATGGAATTGATTCATATGTGTTTACAGTAAATGTTTGAATCAGATAGTGTAAGTGCTGCAACTTTCTTCTTATTTTTCAAAACAATTCTAGCTCTTTTAAATATTTCATATTTCCACAATTTGTTACAAAATACCATCTCTTATCAATTTGTATGAGAATAATAAAAAAAGACTTCTGTATTTTTATTGGGATTGCATTAAATCTGTAGATCGTTTTATGAATGGTGAACTTTTTTTCAATTCCACTAAATAAAAAGTTTCCATGGGCTTGTATAATTGTCATCATAATTCACACAATCTCCAGATCTTTCAGTTTGCAGCTAAGCTGTTAACCACTGAGTCACCATGGCTCTTCTTAATAATAACAAACATATATAATCAATCCATAGAAATGAATGTGAGAGTGTTGCTACATGTCAAATGATGAGAAATATTTCCAAGCTTTGGTTCAAATGATTATTCAAGGGATGTTCTTCTCAGAAACTATGGAGAAAACTGAAGACACACACATAAAAAAAAAAAACCTCTGGCAAATATGGCATCAGAAATATTTTTAAGGTAACCAAGCAAGGTAATATACATTCATACTAAATCAAACAAAATAGAAGTTCAGGCAGGCAGAGACATCATTTCTCCTTTAGAGACATGTCTAGATGTAAAGGAATCAGTACGAAGAATATTTCAATTTTTGTTATGGTGGAAGCAGACAAGATTTATATCATTCAATCATTGGACTTCCTGGATTACATATTTTAGCTAAACCTGGTTCTATCACAACAGTTTGATAATCTTGATTGAAACTCATAATCTTTCAATTTTCACGACCATGCCTTTAGTGAAAAGAAGCTCTGGTGGCGTATTGAATAAGGTATTTGACTGCTAACCAGAAATCCAGCGATTGAAACCACCAGCAGCTCTGCAGAAGGAAGAAGGAGTGATCTACTTTTGCAAAGATTTACAGCCTCAGAAACCCTCTGGGGGTCATTATGAGTTGGAATCAACTCCATGGCAATAGGTTTGGTTTGGTTTTTGAGTATTTAGTGAAAGGATGGATAAATAGATTTTTTGTTAATTAGAAAAATTGTACAAGATATTTTGTATACTGTAAGATTTTAACAAAGGATAGCAAATGTTCTGATTTAGTACTGCCTGGCATTTCAAAGTCTCATTGTTTTTAAATGAATAGTATGTTTTGGGTGGCAATCATAATCATTTAAGTTGTTGTTGTTATTGTTGTTATGTGCCATGGAGTCGGACCTGACTCATAGCCACCCTTCCTTGGGTTTCTGAGGCAGTATTACTAGGGAAGTAGATTTCCCAACCTTCCTTCCGAGGAATAGCTGGTGGGTTTGAACTGTCACCCTTCTGGTTAGCAGTCAAATGCCTTAAGTACTATGCTACCAGAGCTCCCATCATTAAAGTTAGAAGTACTATATACATCTTCCTCACAAGGAAGAATGGGCAACCTACTTCCATAGAGATATCACCTCAGAAACCCAAGGAGGGGTCACTATGAGTCGGGATCAAATTGACGTCAGTGAGTTTGTTTTTTGTTTTGGATGTTACTGTCTTTTGTTAATTTTCCCTTGCAACTTATCTGATTTTTTTTTTCCTTAGAAATAATTTTTAATATGTTTTAATATAAATTATCAAATTCATAAATCATTCTTGTTAGACATGAGTTGAGATTAAAAGTGATTATGCCTGTTGGCTCCTCTTATCTGTTAGCAGGTTTTCTACAACTCAGGTTAGCAGCCTTTAACTAGAAAATGTGCATGTTACAAAAAGACTCAGCATTAGAGGTAGAGGACAGCAATGACTGGTAATTGTTTTCAAAGGTAAATTATCTTTAGGTGAGTTGTTGTTAGGTGCCATCAAATAGGTCCAAACCCACAGCAATCAAACACTGCTCGGTCCTGTGCTATCCTCACAATCACTGCTGCTCTTGAGCCCTCGCTGCAGCCACTCTATCACTTCATCTCACCTCACTGTATCAGTCTTCTCCCTTTTCCCTGACCCTCTATTATTAGAAGCATAATATCCTTCTCTAGGGACTGGTCCCTTCTGATAATTTGACCAACATATGCCAGACAATTTCTGGCCATTCTGTCTTCTAAGGAGCATTCTGGCTGTACTTATTTCAACACAGATTTGTTGATTCTTTTGTCAGTCCATTGTATTTTCAATAGTCTTCACCAACACCACAATTCAAATGCATCAACTATTCTTGAGTCTTCCTTATTCATTGTCCAGATTTCACGTGCTTATGAGGCTAATGGAAATGTCATGGCTTGGGTAAGGCATGCCTTAGTCTTTAAAGTGACACCTTAACTCTTTAAAACCTTAAAGAGTTCTTTTGAAGCTCTGTTGAAATCAAATCATCATTTGATTTCTTGACTGTTGTTTCCATGGGCATTCATTGTGAATCCAAGTAAAATGAAATACTTGGTAACCTCAATCTTTTCTCCATTGATCATAATGTTGATTATTGCTCCAGCTGTTAGGTGCAATCTATGTGAAGGTTGTAGTCTTTGACCTTCATCAGTAAGATCTTCAAGTATTCTTCATTACCAGTAAACAAGGTTGTATCATTGCGTATCTCAAGTGATTAATGAGTCCTCCTACAATCCAGATGTTGTGTTTTTCTTCATAAAGTCCATCTTGTCAGATTGTTTTCCTAGCATACAGATTGAATAAATATGGCAAAAGGATACAACCCTGACACCCACCATTCTGGATTTTAAACAATGCAGTATCCCCTTATTCTATTCAAATGATTGCTACTTGGTCTATATACAGGTTTCCCATAAGCACATTTAAGTGTTTGTAATCCCATTTCTTCACAATGTTATCAATAATTCGTTATGACCCAAACAGCCAAATGCCTTTGTGAAATCAATAAAACATCTTTCTCGTATTCTTTTCTCTCCATCTGACATCAGCAACGATATCCCTCATTCCATGTCCTCTTCTGAAACCAACTTAGATTTCTGATAGTTCTTGGTCAACTTACTGCTGCAACTATTTTTTGAAAATATCTTCAACAACATTTTACTTGTGTGTTGTATTAATTATATTGTTCAATAATTTCTGAATTCTATTGGATCACCTTTCTTTGGAATGGGCAAGAATATGAATCTCTTCCAGTCTGTTGGCCAGGAAGCTGTCTTCCAAATTTCTTGGCATGAATGGGTGAGCACTTCCAGCACTACATGCTTTTGTTGAAACAACTCAATGGGTAGTCTCTCAATTCCTGGAGCCTTATTTTGGCCAATGCCTTCTTAGACTTCTTCCTTCAATACATTCCGTTCCTGATCATATTCTACCTCCTGGGATTGTTTAACATCAACCAATTATTTTTAATACAGTGACTCTGGTATTCTTACTTTCTGCATTTGATGGTTCTTGTGACTTTTAATATTTTACCCATAGAGTCCTTCAATATTGCAACTTGAAGCTGCAATATTTCTTGAGTTCTTTCAGGTTGAGAAATGTCTAGCATATTATTATGATCTTTTCCTTTTCTAACACCAAATCTTTGTACATTTCATTATAATACTTTTCTTTTCTTCTCAAGCTACCCTAGGAAATCTTCTGTTCAACTTTTTTGCTACATCCTTTTTTTTTTTTTTTCCTGTTCACTTCAGCTACTCTGTTAAAGAACAAGTTTGATGGTGTTTTCTGACATCAATTTTTACTTATTTCCTTCTTGTCTTTTGTCATCCTACAAGAATCTGGTCTTTAAGCAATGGTGTTCAGTGCATCAAATATAATCTTCAGATGGTCTGTACTCATAGAGACATACTCAAGGTCATGTTTTGGGTCTTGTGGACTGGTTTTCTTCAACTTCAACTTCAACTTGCATGTGAGCAATTGATGGTCTTTTCTACAGCTGGCCCCTGGCATTGCTCTGACTGATATTGAGCCTCTCTATCACCTCTTTCCATAGATATAGTCAATTTGGTTCCTGTGTATTCCATCTCATTAGGGCCATGTGTACAGTCACCATTTATGTTGTTGAAAAATGTATTTGCAATGAGAAATTTATTGGTCTTGAAAATTCAGTCATATGATCTATGGTATCATTTCTGTACCAACGCCATATTTTCCAACTACCAATGTTTCTTTGTTGTCAACTATCACATTCAAATCACCAGTAATTATCAATACATGATGATTGCATGTTTGATCAATTTCAAACTGAAGTTGGTAAAAATCTTTCATTTCTTCATCTTTGACTTTAGTGGTCGGTGCATAAATTTGAATAATAGTAATATTAACTATTTATCCTTGTAGATAAATGGATGTTATCTTAGCACTGACAACATTGTTGTTGTTAGGTGTCATCAAGTCACCTCTGATTTATAGTGACCCAATGTACAACAGAATGAAACACTATCTAGTCTGACTATACAAAATGTTTTCCAGTAATAGAGCAGACACTGTGCAGACACTGTTTCACTGCTGTTAATAAGGTTTTCAGTGGACTTTCTTTTTTTTTTTTCCAGAAGTGCATGGCCAAATCCTTCACTCAAGTTTATCTTAGTCTGGAATCTCTGCTGAACCTTCTCCACTATGGATGACTGTGCTTCTATTTGAAATACAAGTGGCATAACCTCCAGCCTCACAGCAACACCCAAGACACCATAGTATGATAAACTGACAAAAAACTAGTTGGATGGCATTGTACTTCAATATAAATCTCAAAATGGTCTGCAATTTGTCATTTCCATTGTTGCAGATCATAGGATTCAAAATGGCTAATGCTAGTCCATTTCATTTCATTAATGCCTAAGGGGGATCACTGATAGCATTGTGCCTAAGGCATTTGATTGCTGAACAGAAAGCTGGCAGTTCAAACCAACCACCTACTCCTTGGAAAGAAGTTGGGCACTCTACTTCCTTAATGATACCACCTCCAAAGCCCAAGGAGGGGTTGCTATGAATCAGAATAGACTCAACAGCAGTGAGGTGTTTTTTTTTTTTTTTTTTTTTTTTTTTTTTTTGGTTTAATGCCTAAGATATTGATCTTTCTGGATTCCATTTCACTTTTCACAGTTTCTAATTTTAGGGTTTTTGGTGAGACTTGGCCTAAATTACAGTTTGTCCTTTTTATAAGGATTAAATAACTTATTTATAATTACATAAGATTAATACTAGTTATATTTATTAGCTCCTTATTATTTTTAAACTTACTACTATTATTAACCCTGTAAGTAATTTTGTCCACCTATTTCTT
This sequence comes from Orycteropus afer afer, assembly GCF_000298275.1. Taxonomy (NCBI): domain Eukaryota; kingdom Metazoa; phylum Chordata; class Mammalia; order Tubulidentata; family Orycteropodidae; genus Orycteropus; species Orycteropus afer. The sequence continues at coordinate 813,803 of NW_006922263.1, read as the reverse complement.
TATCAAACTCTAATATTGCCTTAATTTAAAATTAAAATGTTCTTATCTTCTATTCCATTCAGAAAGGATTGAAGGCTACACATTTTTATCTTAACTTTCCAAGGCCATGTCTTCAAATCCCCTGATTATTTGGTTTAAAAGATGGCTCTTATTTGTCTTTCAAATCTATAACTGCACTCACCCCAATGGCTTAATTTTCAGCCAAACGATAAGCCTATGAGGTGAATAATATAATAAGAGAGGTACTCACTCCTTAGAAGAACAATCAACTATAATAATCTAAAGGGCAGCATTTGCCCAGAGATAATGCTTAGAAATCAGGTACTGATAGAAAAGAAGGACAAATGGAAATGATAACCACAGGGAGCAAGTTGGATGAGTGCTATTTTATTGTTGGGACAGCATTCAATATCAGGAAACAAAAGTTGTGGGAATAGTTGATTGGAAAACCAATTTGCTCTGTAAACTTTTACTCGGAGCACAATAAAAGCTTTAAAAAAAAATACAAACCTATCTGCTGCCATAAACATATAAGAAAATTAGCAATTTTGCCTTGAAAACATGAAGGAAATGGCTTGTATCTACTTAGCTGTATAAAAGAGTAAAATATCTGTCTGTCTTTGTAATATCATGAGAGGATTGAATGTGATGCAGCACATTCTGGTTTAATGCATATTCAATAATAAATTTATTTTCTTAAAAAAAAAGAAAAGAAAAAGGTTAATGAAGCTAGGAACAGGTATATGTGATAGGAACTAGTTTTAATTCTAATGTTTAACTCTATAGGATAAGAAGCCAGAGAATATAAATATCTTCCACTTTGCCACTCAATTTCTCTACCTTCTGTAAGTAACTGGCCACTCACTTGTTGAACAACACAGATTACTAGAGTTCATGTCATATACAAAATGCTCAGTACCTTATAGAGTTGATTTTGGAGAATCTATTTTTGTCAAAGAACACAAGAAAAACACAGGTCTGGACACTTATGGCAATTTTATAAGTATTAAATTGTGATTGCTTATCATATATGATGCAAGCATTCTCCAGAAGCTCTGCTAAAGAATTAGTAATCTTACTGCCATCCAGTCGGATCCCTGGGGTTCTGAGGCATTGTGACTATGGAAGTAGGTTGCCCAATCTTCCTTCTGAGGAGTGGCTGGTGGGTTTGGACTGCCAACCTTCTGGTTATCAGTCAAATGCCTTAGGCACTATGCCATCAGAGCACTTTAAGAATTAGTAATAGTCTCTAATATATACTGCCCCCAATTTTGCAGAAATTTAGCATAAAAAGGACTCTTTCATTGTCCTCTTTCACTAGCATTGGTAAATAAACTCCAAATAAATAAAAGGCTCTCTTTAAATAGACATGAACTTTTCACTGGTTCAAGTATTATATACTAGCACAGTATCCTTCATTTAAAGTCATTGTAATTTTAATATATATTGAGCTATATGTTGCTGAACACAGTGCAAAAACTTAATTATGCACTCTAAAAGTACAAGATGTTCACACACATGCTTCTTTTCTGAATATGAAAAATAATTAATTTTCCTATAAACTTTCTTGTACTCCTTGTATATGACCACATTTATAAATTCAGCACTTTTCTTTTTATTCCTTATTTTATCCATTCTTCTTTGCGACTTTTCAAATTCAGCTTTTGTGCAGCTACACTTTATTGTATTTTCACCATTATGACATTAAAAGAGCAATATCATTTTAACATTCACAATTGACAAGTTACTTGCCATATTTTTATAGCTCTGAAAGGGGAAAAAAAATAATTTCTTGCATCTGTCCACACTGGAAAACAAAGTGTCTTTGGTAAATATAATTGAAAAAACCTTTTTCTATAGTGAGGAATCATAGTTCTCCTTTGTTGAATACTGTTTTTAGTCACAATAGTATTGTGAGAGTCAATGTGTAAGAATTAGTAACTAAAGATGTAAGTCCTGAACCTCATATATTTATAGTTTTTGAAGTACATCTATGATCAACTACCTTCTCCCCAACTTAATCTTATCTTTCTGTCCCATACATGCTAAGTCTTTGTTGTAAGATGGATGTCAATGTAAGCAAAAATTAGAAACAAAAGGAAAGCAAAATAATGACATGCATTAATAATCTGAACATAGAATCAGTGGAAAAAAAATATATATGTGTGTGTGATTTATCACACATTGGATACCCCCTTGACACTACTCTGAACCTCAGACTAATGTCTTGAAAGAAGAAAGGACAAGGCGATTGTCTACTAGCTCCTTCTATATCTTATACCTTAAAATTTGCTTTGTGGGGTATGGGGAGTTCTTGTAAGATGACAGAACAGGCAGACAAACTACAAAGACCCTCTTCAACAAAGAAAAGGGGAACCAATTAACACAGATACAGAAGATAACCATGGAGCCCTAAGCTTTTAAAGGAAGGATACAGAAGTGGACTAAACTCCAACTAGTAGGAGAACCTGCATGAAAACACCAAGAAAGTAGAAATGCAGAGCTATGGTCGGCCAGCGATCCTGAAAGTGTGGATGGCTCGGATATAGCCAAGTGGTGTTAGGACCTAAGAATTAACCTAAAAATCAGCCCTGCTAGCCAGGGGCTGCATGGAGGACTGCACTGGTGGCTGGTAAATAAAAAGGGAAGCAGCGAAGAGGTAGATAGGCAGAGCCATGGACATCTGGCTGTCTGGAAGGCACAGCCATTTTGAATGTTTAAAAGCAGTTCAACCATTTTGGCAATTTAAAATGATAACTTTCTCTCAGATTAAGGGACCTAAGAATAGGCTCCACTTGCTAGGGACCACAAGGGTATTCCAGTCATGACAACTGAAAAGGTGTAATATTATCCTTGTTACTCTTATATTTCACATCCTCTTGCAAAATCCCCCACTCTTTCTGGGCCAGCAGGAATTCCATCCTAGTGTGTGTGTTCTGACTGAGCCTAAGATCTTTACTCCACCATGCTCAGGATTCTTTTTTCTTTTTTGTTCATTTTGTTTGTTTCTGTCTGTTTAAAAATTATTATCATTTTTTTTCCTCACTTTTTATTATTATTCTATATTGTTTCCTTCTCATGTTCTGATTTTCAGCTTTTTCTCTCTTCCATGTTCCTAGTTCCCATTTTTTTCTTTCTTGTGGTTTTCCCTATTCCTTGTTTTTCTTTTTTTAAATTTTCCTACATTTTTCTTCATTATTCTCCTTCTCTGCCTCTTTTCTATTATCATCCTGTCCCAAGATACTGCATTTTATTTATTTATTTATTTACTGACTTTTTTTTTTTTTTTTGGTGATTGTTCCTTGTGTTTATGCACTGTGTTTTTGTCTACTTGCTGTTACTTTTATTATGTTTTTTTGATTGCTGTTTTTGCCTAACTGAGTTGGAGACAGCAACAATGCCCATATGACACAACCACACCCACACCTCCTGCAGCTCCACTTACTAGTGAGAGCCACTAATTCCTTCTCCACCAACTTCTCATGATAAATTATCACCAAAAAGACCTTGACTCACAATTCAGTGCTCTTCATCAACAGTTTGAAAAAAAAAAAAAAAA
>NW_006922263.1:798847-809934 GCF_000298275.1 Orycteropus afer afer | reverse complement strand
ATAGTGCCTAAGGCACTTGACTGCTCACCAGAAGGCTGGAGGTTCAAGCCCACCAGCCACTCCTCGGAAGGAAGGTTGGGCAATCCTACTTCCGTAGTGACACTGCCTCGGAAACCCAAGGAGGGGTCGCTATGAGTCGGGGCCGACTCGACAGCAAACAACAACAACAAAATTAAGGAAAACACAGAAAAAACACTAGAACGATTTAAGAAGAAATACAAGAACAAAATGACAAAATAAATGAAAAATTAGAAATGATACAAAATCTACAGATAGGGATCAAGAAAGATTAATACTAAATTTTCAGAAATAAATAACATATTGAAAGGGCAAAGGAGGAAAATTGAATCAATGGAAGACAGAAATAATGAGATTGAAGAAAAATACCTGAATATTTTTTTGGAATGGAATCATTCAGAAATAAAGATCAAAACAAAATGAAGAAAGCCTAGATTCATGTGATGCCATCAAAAGCCATAACTTACATGTAATCAGAATTCCAAAACAGGATGAGAAAAAGAAAACCACTGAGAAAATTGTCCAAGATTTGTTGGAAGAGGAGTTCCTTGATATGATGAAAGATGAGAATATATCCATTCAGGAAGTCCAATGAACCACGAACAGGATAGACGCCAAAAGAAAATCACCAAGATATAACATCATCAAGCTCATCAAAACAAAATACCAAGAAAGAATCCTGAAAGCAGAACAGGAAAAACAAAAAGTTACTTACAAAGACAACCACTAAGAGCGAGCCCTGATTTCTGAGCAGAAACCATGCAAGTGAGAAGGCAATGGGAGGGTATACATAAAACCCTGAAAAAGAAAAATTTCCAACCAAGAATTATGTACCTGGCAAAATTGTCCCTTAAATATGATGGTGAAATTAGATTTCCAGACAAGCAAAAATCAAGGGAATTTGTTAAAACCAGGCCAAGCTTACATGAAATACTAAAGGCAGTCCCTTAACAGAGAATGAATAACAGCAAACAACAACCAAACATTAATACATAAGATGACATAACCCAGAAACCAACACAGCCATAGAATTGTCCAAAGTAAAATAAGCTTACAATATTGTAAATAAGGAACCAGAGACATCAACTGGCAAATGAGGACAACTAAAAACCAAAATGAGGGAGAAAAATAGGGTAGTTACAGAACTGCTAAATGGTGGGGAAGTCAAGAGAGTTGAAAGCTAGAATGGAGTGTTCTTAACTTAGGGAGAAAATTATAAATCACAGGGTAACTTCAAAGAAAAATGATAAATCTTCACATCACAATAAAAAAAGAAGACAAGCACAAGTATTTGGCAAATAGTAAAACAAAAACAATAAAGGAAATGATAACAGGATTCATAAACATAATGAGATCATCACAGAAAATTATATGGAAGAAAGAAACCAAAAACATTATTAAAAAAACACATAACAAAATGACAGCAACAAATTCATATTTTTGAATAATTACACTGAATGTCAATGGATTAAATACACAACTCAAGAGACAGAGAGTTGTAGACTGGATGAGAAAACATAACACAACAATAAGCTGTCCACAAGAGACACACTTAGAGATAAAGACAAAAACAGACTAAAAATCAAAGGTTGGAAAAAGCTATTTCAAGCAAATGACAAACAAGAAAGAGTAGGAGTGACAATATTAATTTCTGATCAGATTGACTTTAAGACAAAAACCACTATAAAAAACAAAGAAGGACATTATATAATGACTAAAGGATCAACTGAACAAGAAGATATAATCATAATAAATATCTATGGACCCAATGAAAGAGCCCCAAAATACATAACTCAAACTTTAGCATAATTGAAAAGTCAAATAGACAACTCCACAGTTACAACAGGAAACATTAATACATCACATTCAGTGAAAGATAGAACAACAGGAAAAAAACTCAAAAAAGAAGCAGAAGAGCTAAACAATACAATCCACCAATTTGATTTTATAGACATCTACAGAGCACTTCACCCAACCACAGCACAATATACATTCTTTACCAGTGCATATGGAACATTCCCCACGATAGGCCAAAGGCTAAGCCATAAAGCAAGGCTTCATAAATTTAAAAATATTGAAATACTGCAGAGCATTTTCTCATATCACAAGGCTATTAATTATAAATCAACAATAAGATGATAAATAGAAAAAGAGCAAACACATGGAAAGTACACAATCCCTCCTTAAGAAGGACTGGGTAAGAGAAGAAATAAAAAATGAAATTCAAAAATTCTTTGAATCAAATGAGAATGAAAACCCAACATACCAAAATATTTGGGACATAGCAAAAACAGTGGCCAGAGGCCAATTTATAGCAATAAAAGCACACATCAAAAAAGAAGAAAGAACCAAAATCAACACTTTAAATCAACATCTTCAACAATTAGGAAAAAAAAAAAAAGCAAGAAAAGCCTACAGTCAACAGAAGAAAGGAAACAGTCAAGATTAGAGCAGAAATCAATGAAACAGACTATAGGAGGACAATAGAAAAAAATCAACAAGACTAGAAGTTGTTTTTTGAAAAGATTAATAAAATTGACAATCCACTGGCAAATTTAACACAGGAAAAGAGGGAGAGAATACAAATAACATGAATAAGAAATGAAGTGGGCTACATCACAACAAAATGAACTGAAATGAAAATGGATAATATCAGGATACTATGAAGAAGTGTGGGAGTTCTGGTAGTGTAGTGTCTAAGGTACTTGACTGCTAACCAGAAGGCTGGTGGTTCAAACCCACGAGCCACTCATCAGAAGGAAGATGGGGCAATCTACTTCTGTAGTGATACTACCTTGGAAACCTAAAGAGGGGTTGCTATGAGTTGGGTCCGACTTGACGGCACACAGCATGAACAACAACAAGATGTGTATTCCAGGAAATTTGAAAATCTGGAAGAAATAGACAGATTTCTGGAAAAACAATGCTTACCTACATTAACACAGACTGAAGTTGAGAAGTTGAACAGATCCATAAAAAAAGAAGAAATTGAGCAGGTCATAAAAAAAAAAAAATTACCAACAACAAAAAAAGTCCTACCCAGACGGTTTTACAGGAGAATTCTTCCAAATATTTAAGGAAAAACTGACACTAATCCCACTCAAGTATTCTAGAATATAATAAATAATGTAATCCTCCAAAATTCATTTTATGAAACAAGTATAACCTTGATACCAAAAAGAGGCAAAACCATCATTAAAAGGAACATTACAGACCAATATCCCTAATGAATTGTTGTTGTTGTTGTGTGCCGTTGAGTCGGCCCCGACTCATAGTGACCCCTCCTTGGGTTTCCGAGGCAGTATCACTACGGAAGTAGGATTGCCCAACCTTCCTCCCAATGAATACAGATGCAAAATTTTTCAACAAAATCCTAGCCAATGACTCTAATAACATACCTAAAAAGTGACATATTATGACCAACTGGGGTTCAATCAGGTATGCAAGGATGGTTCAACATTAGAAAAACCATCAATGTCATCCAAAACTTAAATAAAACAATGGTAAAGAACCACATGATCATATCAACTGATGTAGAAAAAGCATTTGATAAAATCCAACACACATTCCTGATCAAAAGTCTCAGCAAAATTGGAATAGAAGGGATAGTCTTCAACAAAATCATGGGCATATGTGCAAAACCAACAGCCAACATTTTTCTCAATGGAGAGAGACTGAAACCATTCCCCTTTCGAACAGGAACCAGACAAGGATGCCCACTATCACCACTTCATTTCAACATTGTATTGGAAGTTCTACGCAGGGCAATAAGGCAAGAAAGGAAAATCAAAGGCATCCAAATCTGTAAGGGAGAAGAGAAATTATCCCTATTTGCTGATGATATGATCTTATACCTATAAAACCCAAAAGACTCAGTCAAAAATCTACTGGAACTAATTGAGAGATTTCCCATAGTGGCAGGATAAAATATCAACATCTAAACATCAAACAGAGGGTTCCTCAACACCAGAAAGGGATTGCTGAAAAAGAAATAAGGAAATCAATACTATTTACAATACCAAAAACATACTGCAGTTGAGTAGGATCTGGCTCATAGTGACCCCTCCTTGGGTTTCCGAGGTAGTATCTCTATAGAAGTACATTGTCCAATCTTCCTTTCAAGGAATGGCTGGTGGCTTTGAACCACCAGCCTTTTGGTTAACAATCAAATGTCTTAGGCAGTAGTTATCAAAAAAATAAAATACTTGGGAATAAATACTACCAGGGACACAAAAAGCCTGTAAAAAGAAAACCACAAAAGACTACTTCAAGAAACCATAAGAGATCTACATAAATGGAAGAACATAACATGTCCATGGATATGGAGATTGAATATCGTGAAAATGTGAATTCTACCCAAAGCAATCTATACATTCAATGCAATCCCAATCTAGATCCCATCAACATTCTTTGTTGTTGTTGTTGTTGTTATGTGCCGTCGAGTCAAACCCGACTCATAGCGACCCTTCCTTGGGTTTCCGAGGCAGTATCACTTACGGAAGTAGGATTGCCCAACCTTCCTTCCGAGGAGTGGCTGGTGGGTTTGAACCGCCAGCCATCTGGTTAGTAGGCAAGTGTCTTAGCCACTATGCTACCAGAGCTCTCTCAACATTCTTTAGGGATATGGAAACACCAATCACTAATTTTATATGGAAAGGAAAGAGACTTTGGATAAGCAAAGCACTATTGAAGAAGAAGAACAAAGTAGGAGGTCTCACACTCGCAGATCTGAAAACCTACCCTATAGTCACAGTAGTCAAAACTTCCTGGTATTGGTACAATGACAGATACATAGACCAGTGGAATAAAACTGAGAATCCAGGCATAGATCCATCAACCTGTGGACAGCTGATCTTTGACAAAGGGCCAAAATCCATTCAATGGGAAAGAGATTGTCTGTTTAACAAATGGTGCTGGCAAAACTGGAGATCCATTTGCAGAAAAATGAAACAAGATCTGAACCTCACACCACACAAAGAGACTAACTACATATAGACCAAAGAATTATATGTGAGACCTAACACTATAAAGTTCCTCAAGGAAAAACTAGGGGCAAATATAGGGTCCCTAATTTATGACATAAATAGACTATCAAGCGTAACCCAAAATACACAAACAGTGGAAGATATATGAGATAAATGGGACCTTACAAAAATTAAATTTTTATGTGTTTCCAAAGACTTCTCCAAAAGATTCAAAAGAGCCTACAGATTGGTAAAAAATATTCGTCAATGACATATCTTACAAGGGATTTATCTCTAGAATTTATAGAAAACTTCATCACCTCAACAACAAAAAGACAAATAAGCCAATTAAAAAATGGGCAGAAGACATGAAGAGACACTTCAACAAAGAGGATATTCAGACGGTCAACAAATATATGAAGAAATACTCATGATCAAAGCAAAGCCCTACTGAAGAAGAAGAACAAAGTAGGAGGTCTCACACTCGCAGATCTGAAAACCTACCCTATAGTCACAGTAGTCAAAACTGCTTCTATGATGGGCTCAATTATAGCAGAGATTGTGGGGCTGGCGCGGGATCGGGCAGTGTTTCGTTTTGCTGTGCATGGGGTCTCTATGAGTCAGAAATGACTCGACGGCACTTAACAACAACAACAACAAACTCATGATCTTTACCAATTAGAGAGATTCAAATAAAAACAACAATAAGATACTATCGTGCTCCAGCAATAGTAGCAAAGTTCAACAAGACAAAAAACAACAGATGCTGGCAAGGATGCAGAGAGGTTGGGACTCTCATATACTGCCAGTTGTTGTTGTTGCTGTTGTTATGTGCCATGGAGTCGGCCCTGACTCATAGCGACCCCTCCTTGGGTTGCTGACGCAGTATCACTATGGAAGTAGATTGCCCAACCATCCTTCCAGGAGAGGTTGATGGGTTTGAACCGCCAGTCTTCTGGTTACCAGTCAAGTGCTTTAGGCACTATGCTACCAGATTCCTTAAAAAGTTGGAATTAGGAATACCATTTGGCCCAGCAATTCCATTACTGGGTATATATCCTAAAGAAGTGAGAGACAAGACAAGAACAGATATATACACACACATGTTCATTGAAATATTATTTACAATAGCCAAAAATGGAAACAACCTAAGTGCCCATCAAAAGAAGAATGGATAACACACTATATTGTATACAAAAAATGAAATATTATGCAACCCTAAAGAATCACGTAGAATCTGAAAAACACTACATAATGTGGGTGAACTTGGACGATATTATGCTGTGAAATAAGTCTATCACGGAAGGACAGATATCGTATGAGTCTGTTATTATAAAAAGTTAAGGAAAGGTTTTTATATGGATGGAAATTTTCTTTCTTGCTTACCAGAGGTAGGAGGGAAGGCAAGGGAACACTGTCAGATAGGTAGAGACAAGCATTGATTTGGATGAAGAGAAGGGCAATGTACCAAATGTGAGTAATCAACACAGTAGCTTTGAGGAAGAGGAAGATATAAAGAGGTGCATGGGAGATGAATCCTGTTGCACATACAGTACTGTGTTGTCAGTAAAGGCAAACATGGATATACTGATGGATAGGTCGGTGGACAGGCTGAATTATCAGGTGTGTCTATGTAGGGTGTGTGCCCATGACCATGTATAGGGTAGGCAGAAAGTATTTCTACAAGTGTATTGGTATGTTCTGTAAGAAATCCCAGGTATATAGTAGAGTTGGGAGCTCTGGTAGCATAGTGGCTAAGACACTTGCCTGCTAACCAGACGGCTGGCAGTTCAAACCCACCAGCCACTCCTTGGAAGGAAGGTTGGGCAATCCTACTTCCATAGTGATACTGCCTCGAAAACCCAAGGAGGGGTTGCTATGAGTTGGGGCCAACTTGACGGCACACAACAACAACAACATAGTAGAGTTGATGACAGACAAGGTTGTAGTCTCTTCTTGGCCACAGCCAGGGATCTAAAGGGAGCAAGTAGTTGGAACTGTGGGCTCAGGACCATAGTCTCAGGGGATATCAAGCTCAATCGGCATAGCATAATACACAAAAACTTTGTCCCACATCTTACATTTGCAAGTGGCAACTGGGATCTTAAAAGCTTTCAAGCGACCATTTAGAGACAACAATATGTCTCTCCTCATCCAGAGAAAAAAAGAATGAGAAAACCAAGAATGCATGGAAAGTATTAATCCAAGCAACTGGTGTACCATGTGGTCCTCAGCCTATATGACTGTGAGACCAGAAGAACTAGGTAGTACATGGCTACCATTGTCAACCACTCAGAGTGGATCTATGTAGGAGATCCTGGATAGAATGAGAGAACAATGTGCCACAAAATCAAACTCATTAAAAAAAAGGACCAGGTTTGCTGGTCTGATGGAGCCTGGTGGAATCCATGAGACTATGGCCCCCAGCTGCCCTTTAGATCTGAAATTGAACCCACTTATAGGGCTTCCAGTGAAACAAAAGAGGCATATGAGCTGAAAATTTATATCGGGTAGATATGCTCCTTGGAGAGATCAGTCTTGGGAGAATAGAAGAACTGTGTATGCAGAGCGAAATAGCTCAGGGCACAGGAGTGCATGAGAGGGAAGAACACAGGGAAAAGGTACCTATGGGGAGGAATTGGGAGGGGAGCTGTTGCATTGTTTTAAATATTAGTCAATGTCATGAGACAAAGTGTATGTGAGCTGCTACAATGAAAGTGAAATTACTCTGTGAACTTTCACACAAATCACAGTAAAAATTAAAAAAAAAAAAAAAAAGTAAAAGTTGCTTTGTGGAGTATGGATTCAATTGACTGTCCAAATTAAATGTGAAAGGATCCAATTCAAGACCAGAATTAAATTAAAAGACCTAGTTAAATTAAGTTCCGGCAAGATGGCGGACTAGGCAGAAAGACTACACATACCCTCTTCAACAAAGAAAAGGGAAACCAATTAACATAGATAAAGAAGATAATCTTGGACCCCTGGGCCTTGAAGGGAAGGATATAGAAGTGGACTAAACCCCAACTAGCAGAAAAATTTGTGTGAAAATACCAAAAAAGGAGACATATGGAGATGCGGTCTGGCAGTGATCCTGAACGATCCTGATGGCACTGACAGCTTGGAGATTCCCGAGTGGTGGTAGGACCTAAGAATTAACCTAAAAATAACCCTGCTAGCCAGGAACTGCATGGAGGACTGTGCATGGTGGCTGGGGAACAAATGGAGAAAGTGAAGAGAAAGGTGGGCTAAACTGTGGACTTTTGCCAGTCTGGAGGGCCCCCTATTTTGAAGGTTTAAAAGCAGCTTGACTATTTTGGATATTTAAAGAGACAGCACACTCACAGATTCCTGGGGCTTAAAAACACATTCTGCTTTCCAGCAACCCCAAGGACACACGGAACCTGCAAGACTGAAAAGGTACAACATTCCTCTTGTTAATCTTAAACCCCACACCAGCTTGGTGAAAGGAGGTGTGGCCTACAGGAACTTCATCACAGTCTGTGTACTCAGAGGGAGCCCGGGTGCCCTGACCTGTCCTCCACCAATTTTTTTTCTCTCACTTTTCAAATTTTTATTCTTTTTCTTTTTCACTTTCTTTTTTCTGGTGATTACTTGGCTTGTATTTGTCTGTTTTAAAACAACTAATATTATTAATAATTTTTTCCTTTTTATTATTATTATTAAACTTCCCCTATCAGGTCATAGTTTTCAGCATTTTTTCTTTTCCCTGCTCCTGGTTGAAATTTCTTTTTTAATTTAAGATTTTTTTTTTTCTTTTCCCCCTTCTTTCTCATGAGTAACCCTGTTCCTTATTTTTCTTTTTGCATTTTTCCCATTTTTTTCCTCATTTATTATTCTCCTCCCCTACTTTTTTTTCTTAGTGCACTATCCCCAGACATTGCAGGATTTCTTGTTTTTTCTTCTTCTTTTCCCTTTTTTCTTTTTTTGCTTACTGTTCCTGTGTGATTAAATGGTGTGTTTTTCATCCATGGTCTTTTAGTTATTCAATTGTAATTTGTGTCTAACTGAGTGGGAAATGACAACAGTCCCCATAAGACATAACAACACCCACTCCTCCTGCAACTTCACTTACTGAGCGAGAGCCACTACCTCCTTCACCAATGGGCCAACGATATAAAACCACCAACAAGAGCCTGAACCACCCTGGGCAGCTCTTCAAAAACAGTTAAAAGAGATCTAAATACAACAATGTCATGATGCCTCGGAGAAAACAGGCCATCACAGTCCACACAAAGAAGCAGGATAAAGTGGTAGAAACAAGGGAGCAGGATACAGACCCAGAACACATCCCTGAGGGAGAAGCAGCATTGGAACTCTCTGATAAGGAATTCAAAAGAATTATCTTTAGGTATCTTCAAAGGATTGAGAGACAGACGAAAGAAAACACAGAAAAAAACCTTACAAGAATTTTGGAAGAAAATACAAGAAGAAAACGACAAAATAAATGAAAAATTAGAAATGATTCTATATCTACAGATAGAAATCCAGAAGATTTATACTAAATTGTCAGAAATAGATAACACATTAGAAGGACAAAGGAGAAGAATTGATGTGATGGAAGACAGAATTAATGAGATGGAAAAAAAATACCTGAATATGTCCTTGGAAAAGGATCAATAAGAAAAAAAAGCAAAACAAAATGAAGAAAGCCTAAGGTTCATGTGGGATACCATCAAAAGGAATAACTTAACTGTCACTGGAATTCCAGAACAGGAAGAGAAAAACAAAACCACTGAGAAAATTGTCCAAGATTTGCTGGAGGAGAACTTTCCTGAAATGATGAAAGATGAGAATATATCCATTCAGGAAGCCCAACAAACCCCAAACAGGATAGATCCCAAAAGAAAATCACCAAGACACACCATCATCAAACTCAACAAAACCAAAGACAAAGACAGAATCCTGAAAGCTGCACTGGAAAAACAAAAAGTTACCTACAAGGGACAGCCAGTAAGAATAAGCTCTGATTTCTCAGCCGCAACCATGCAAGAGAGAAGGCAATGGGATGGTATATATAAAACCCTGAAAGAGAAGAATTTTCAAACAAGAATTATATACCCAGCAAAATTGTCCCTCAAATTTGTTGGTGAAATTAGGAGATTTCCAGATAAGCAGAAACTAAGGGAATTTGTTAAAACCAGACCAACCTTACAAGACATGCTAAAGGGAGTCCTTTGAACAGAGAACCAAAAATAGAAAATAACAACCAACCATTAATACACAAATGACATAACCCAGAAACTACAGCTATGGGTATAATCAAAGTAAAATGAGCTTACAAGATTATAAACAGGGAACCATAGACATCAATTGGCAATTGAAGACAACTACAAACAAAAAGAGGGAAAAGACTGTGTAGTCACAGAACTTCTACATGGTGAGGAAGTTAAGAAAGTTGTAAGATAGAATGGACTGTTATAAACTTGGGGATAAAATTATAAATCATAGGGTAAACTCAAAGAAAAATGATAAACTTTCACATCACAATGAAAAAGACGACAAGCACAAATCGACAGCAAAAACTAAAACACCAGCAACAAAGGAAATGATAACATGATTCATAAACATAATGAGTTCAGCACAGAAAATAATATGGAACAAAGAAACCAGGGACACCATGAAAAAACACATAACAAAATGACAGCAACAAATTCAAACTTACCAATTTTTGTCCTGAATGTCAATGGATTAAATGCACCACTCAAGAGATGGAGAGTTGCATATTGGACAAGAAAACAAAATCCATCAATATGCTGCCTACAAGAGACACACCATAGATATAAAGACAAAAACATACTAAAAGTCAAAGGTTGGAAAAAGATATATCAAGCAAATGGCAACTGTAAGAGAGCAAGAGTGGCAATATTAATTTCTGATCAAATATCTTTAACACAAAAACCACCATATGAAACAAAGACATTATATAATGATTAAAGGATCAATTGAACATGAAGATATAACCATGATAAATATCTATGGACTCAATGAAAGAGGCGCAAAATACATAAATCAGACTTTAAAAGAGTTGAAAAGCCAAATAGATGACTCCACAGTCATAGTGGGAGACTTTAATACACCACT
>NW_006922263.1:749183-792837 GCF_000298275.1 Orycteropus afer afer | reverse complement strand
TCGGAAGGAAGGTTGGGCAATCCTACTTCCGTAGTGCTACTGCCTCGGAAACCCAAGGAGGGGTCGCTATGAGTCAGGTTTGACTCAACGGCACATAACAACAACAACAACAAAGAATAATGTAGAATCTGCAAAACACCACCTAACGTAGATGAACTTGGAGGACATTTTGCTGAGTGAAATGAGTCAATCACAAAAATATTGTATTAGTCCGTTATTGTAAAATTAAGGAAAGATTTATCTATAGAAGGAAATTTTCTTTGTTGGTTACAAGGGTTGGGAGCTGAGGGGAGGGAAGGCTGTTAGTTAGATAGAGATAAGTATTGATTTGGGTGAAGAGAAGAGCAATGTACCAAATGTGAGTGACCAATATGGCATCATTAAGGATGAGAAAATCATAGAGAGGTACATGGGAGGTACAGACAAGAAATATGAACCCTTTTGTATGTACTGTACTGCATTGTCACTGAAGGCAAACATGGGTATATGCATGGATAGATGGGTGGACGGGCTAAACGATTAGGTATGTCTATGAAATGGAGAGTGTATCCACGAACATATATAGGGTTGGCAGACAATGGTCTTATAAGTTTATGTGAATGATCAGAATTCCCACATGTATAATCGAGCTGAAAGGGGCAAGGTTGTGGTCACTGCTTGATCGTAGCCAGGTACCCAGAGGGACTGAGTAGTTGAACCTGTGGGCTTGGGACCATAGTCGCAGGGCACATTAAACTCAATTGGCATAACAGACTATACAAAACATTGTTCCACATCCTACTGTGGCGAGTAGCGACTGGGATCTTAAAAGCTAGCAAGCTTCCATCTAGATGCAATGATGAGTCTCTCCTTGTTGAGAGCAAAGAAGATTGAAGAAAACCAAAATTCACGGAAACAATTAGTCCTGGCAACTGATACACCATCCGATCTGCAGTGTATACAACTATGAGAACAGAAGAACTAGATGGTGCCCGGCTACTCCTGTCATTCTCTTGAAAGGGGATCTATGTAGGAGATCCTTGATAGAGAGGGAGAACAATGTGGAACAAAACTCAAAATCATTTGGAGAAGAAAACAAAAAGTGGGGACCAGGTTTGCTGGTCCGATAGAGCCTGGTGGAACCACTGAGACTATGGTCCCTAGCTGCCCTTCAGGTCTGGAATTGAACCCACCCCTGTGTTTTTCAGCCAAACAAAATACAGACATATGAGTTGAATATTTACCTCAACTAGATACACTCCTTGGACAGAACAATCATGAGAGAAAGAAGAGCTGCTTATGCACAGGGAGACATCTCATGGGGCAGGAGTGTATGGAGGGATGAACACTGGGAAGAGGTAACTATGGGGAGGAAATGGGAGGGGGGCTGTTGCATTGTGGTAAACTAAACTGTGGTCAATGACATGAGACAAAGTATATGTGAACCACTGTATGGAAAGTGAATTTGCTCTGTAAATCTTCACTCAAATCACACACACACACACACACACACACAAAAGATCTAGTTAAAATAAATTAAATTAAAAAGAGCCAGTTCAAGAACAGAAAAAAAACCTGTTTGGACCTGGATGCTCAGGCTGCTTCAGTTCATGCATAAGTACAATGAAGGTCCTGTGTAGAATTTAGCCCTAGCTCTATAGCTCTGGTTGTATAGTGTCTAAGGCATTTGATCGCTAACCAGAAAGCTTGAAGTTAAAACCCACCAGCCACTCCTCATAAGGAAGATCGGGCAATCTACTTCTGTAGCAATACCACCTCACTCGAGGTCACTGAGTTTTTTTTTTTCCCCACAGCCAGCTATCAGTGTTAATAGATATGACAACAGTGAGTGCAGCCAGGTCTTTACAATCATACCTCACCTTGAAAGAGACTTAAGTGAATCTTGGGGTGTAGTAACTGTACCTTTAATAGTTTATGCCAATTAAATAACATATATATGCTCTTATGGCATGCATTGTTATTAGAATGTTGTTGTTATGCACCATTGAGTTGGACCCTACTCATAGCGACCCCTCCTTGGGTTTCTGAGGCAGTATCTTTACAGAAGTAGATTGTTCAACCTTCCTTCCAAGGAGTGGCTGGTGGGTTTGTACTGTCAGCCTTCTGGTTAGCAGTCAACTGTCTTAGGCACTATGCTACCAGAGCTCCTGTTAATAGAATTAGGCGTCCTTATTCCTTCCTCAAGAAATAAGGATCACACCAATTACTTAAAACTGATGGCCAATTTTAATCTCCTAAAAAACCTTAAAAAGGGTTATCAAGCAATATAGTTCATGTTGGTCCCAGAACCAAAATGAATGCTTACCATCTAATCCCCTCACCGCCCACTCATTCTAGACTTTCCTCAGTTGAGATAGAAATTGGGTGGTTCTCCTTTCTTGTTGGATGGAGAGACCTAGATCTTCACCCTTCTGTCTGCACTGAACTTTCTGCTGGTGAATCGCTGGATGCTCATTCATTCTTAGACAGAAAACAGCATTGGCGGCACAGTGGTTCAAAGCATTAAGCTGCTAAGCAAATGGTCATCAAGTCAAACCCACCAGCCACTCCATGGGAGAAAAATGAGACAGTATGCTCCCATAAAGATTTACAGCCTTGGGAACTCTATTGTGTAGTAGAACTCTGTCCTATAGGGTCACTATTAGTTGGATGGCAGTGGCTTTCATATGTTTTTTTCTGGAGATAAGGAAGCTCAGTTTAAAATCAAATCTTAATTACCCTGTTGTATAAAATTCTTTGTAATGTCTTTTTGCCCTCAACAAAGTTAATCTCATTGATGTAATAATAAAGGCCATTTAATATTTAACTCAACCGACCAAATTATATCATCAATTTCTGTTATGTCCTAAATACACAAAATACAAAAAAAGAGAACATCACCAATGAACTAACAAGAAAACAAACAGATGAAAATAGAATATTTATAATATATCACATCAGTCCAAAACAAAAAAGAAGAAAAACTTATGGAGTAGAAATGAACTTCCAGGGCTGGGGTGGTGTGAAAATAGTGTGTGATCTCAGATCTAAGTCCACTATTCCTGTTTCCCTAGCTAATTCTCTCAACACTACCTTTTATACATTTTAAGCAAGTAGCTATTTTTGAAAGGAGAGTACTCTGACAATTACTGTGAGATTAATAGACAGCTAGATGATAGATAGATAGATAGCTGGATAGATACAGATAGATAGATAGAGATGATAGATATTTGCAAAGTGTAACAATTTATAAAAGCTAATAACAAAAAGAAAGGTCATAACAAAAAGATACAGAAAAATAAATGGACATCACAAATACTGGATCATAAGTTAGAACAACCTAATATTTAACCCATTTTCTATGTTATGGAACAAACTGGGGGAAAAAAAAACAACATTTTTTCTTGGAGACAGTGTGATCTAATAGGATATTCAATTATTCCCATTTGAAATAATGAGGCTACAGAAGAGAATGGAAATTATTCTGACATAATTAAGGAACGAAACAAATAAAAAGGAAGAGAAAATAAATATATTGTTCTTTAAAAGCTGCAAAAAACAAACAAACAAACAAAAAATTAAGATTAATTACATTATATATGACAGGTATTCCTACATCATGTGTCATGATTGTCAGTTCTTCACCCCTATCCCCGGCAATTTTCTTCTCTTCATACCTAAAAATAAAAAAATGAAGAAAAAAATTACCCTCTGAAATTCATGATATGTGACAAGTAAATGTTTTGATAACACTAGTCTTCCACTGGGGTCCTGGTGTCTAGTGGTTAAACGCTCAAATACTAACCAAATGGTCTGTGGTTCAAACACACCAGCTGCTCCATGGGAGAAAGATATGGCAGTCTGCTGCAGTAAATATTTACAGACCTTGGATACCCTATGGGATGTTCTACTCTTTTCTACCTGGTCACTATGAGTCAGAATTGACTCTACGGCAATGGATTTTTGTTGTTGTTGTTAGTCTTCCAATACTTATGCATAGCTACCTTCCGAAAACATCTCACCAAAGCCATGCCAACTTGATCCCTATACTCTATTTAATTTGCTTTGAGAATGCATTTGAAATATCCTTATTGTTAAGTACAATGGTAGCTCCAGATTTCATCTACAGTGAACTGAGATATTCTTGACAGTGTTGAAGATTCTTCCTAAAATTCTCTCCCCTCTGCAAATCTATGGCAAAACCTTGTCATGATTACGTTCCTACCTCTATAGCGGCTCATATTCGTAAGTCTACTGTTGTGGATTCTCCTTCTCTGTCTGGCTCCTTAATGCTGAAGTTTCTAATCTAATCTTGAATATTTACTCTTTTTCCTAAGAGTCTTCATCCTCTCCCAGAATTTTAAGTGATGATGACATTGATTACAATAATTTTGGACATGTGCAAGTACTTACGAATAGTTCATTGTAAATTAGTAATATCTGTTTTAATTTCCACAACAATCCTCAAGTATAAACTCAAAAAAGGGCACTATTATAATTGCTCTTTTACAGGTGAAAAACTGAAATTTGAAGAAATAAAATAATTTGGTGAGACTTATAAGTGGTCAAGCCATGATTTATACTGAATGCATTAGATATTTTTGCTAGTCTTTAAGACTGCTCTACCATTTTTCTTCTCTAGTACACTTTTGTATTTCCTACTTGATATATCCAGCAGCCAAATGCGGGGCTTCAATAAAATTTACATATCCAAATCTGAGTTACAATGGTACTCCTTCACACCTTGTCTCCAAATTCCTTGTGTAAATAGTGACAACATCATTCATACATTTATCATGTGGGGCATCTTAACATCTATTTCCACTTCTCATAAATCAAGAGTTCTTGGCTGTAACTCCTACTTCATTCATTTTTCTCCATTTCTACTTTCACATTCTTAGCAGACATCATCTTGCAGTTATACGGGTAGAATGATCTCTAAGCAGTTTTTTTTGAATTCTATCATGTGCCCTTCCAATCCAGGATTCACACTGAAAAAGAAATTAAAAAATTACTCACTATCATCCCTCAGTCTTCAAAGTGACGCTTTGTTCTTTAACACTTTAACAAAGTCTTAGGCAGCAGATTTGGCCTATACAATATATTGTTTTATTCCTCGACTGCTGCTAACATGCACATTGATTGTGGATCCAAGTAAATTTAAATTCTTGACAAACTTCAGTCTTTCTCCATTTAGCATGATGTTGCATACTGGTTTAGTTTTGAGGATGTTTGTTTTCTTTACATTGAGGTATAATCCATAATAAAGACTGTTGTATGACCTTCATCAGTAAGGGCTTCAAGTATTCTTCACTTTCAGCAACCAAAGTTGTGTCATCTGCATATTGCAGGTTGTTGATTAGTCTTTCTCCAATCCTGATAGCTCATTCTTCTTCAGATAGTCCACTTTCCTCTATCGTTTGCTCAGCATACAAACTGAATAAGTATGATGATAGTATAAAACCTCGTTGCACACTTTTCCTAATTTTAAACTACACAGTAATCCCTTGTTCTGGTGGTATGACTGCCTCTTGGTCCATGTACAGGCTTTTCACGAGGACAGTGAAATGTTCAGATATTCTCATTCTTTGCAATTTTATCCATAATTTGTTATGATTCACATTTTCAAATGCCTTTTCATAGTCAATAATCCACAGATAACCATCTTTTTGACATTTTTTCCTTTCAGCCAAGACCATCTGACATCAGCAATGATATCCCTCATTCCAAGCTCTCTTCTGAATGTCACTTTGAAGAAAAAAGTGTAGCTGACCCAAGCCATATATTTTTAATAGGCACATGCATGTGAGAGCTGGAGAATGAGTAAGGAAGATTGCACAAGAATTGATGCATTTGAATTGTGGAGTTGGTGAAAAATATTGAAGGCCTCATGAACTGCTAGAAGAATGAACAAATTTGTCTTGGAATAAGTACAGCCAGAATGCTCCTTAGAAGCAAGAATGACCAGACTTTATATGTCATACTTTGGACAAGTTATCAGAAGGGAGCAGTCCTTGGAGAAAGATACAATTCTTGGTAAAGTAGAAGGGCAACAAAAATTGGGAAGATCTTTGAAGAGTTGAACTGACACAGTTGCTGGCTCAAGCATGGCAAGGACTGTAAGGATGGCATGGTACAGAACAGTGTTTTGTTCTGCTGTACACAGGGTTACTATGAGTCAGACCCAACTTGACTGCACCTAGAACAACCAGCTGTTCACTCACTGCCATTGAGTTAATCCCGACTCATAGTTACCCTTCCTTGGGTTTCCGAAGTGGTATCACTACAAAAGTAGATCTCTCAGTCTTCCTTCTGAGGAGTGGTTGGTGGGTTAGAACTACCAACATTCTTTTTAGCATTCAAATGCCTTTGGCACTGTGTCACCATAGCTCCTGAACCAGCTGTTAATCAATTAAAATTATTTCTAGTTTCTCTCTTCTCTTTAATGGAATTCAGTACACTTCTTACAAGTACAGATTCTTTCTTGAAAAGATACTTTCTACTCTTTGTATCTCATTCTACAACATTCTATTTCATTTTTATTATGTTTTATCTTTGTTGACCTTTCATTTTTAAGGAAGTTTTAAGTGTCTTCTGGCTTAAATGCCTCTAGAGTTTCTTTCACGTTTTAGCAAAATTGTGTTTGCTTGACACCAAATGCATCTCAACCTAAGGGGTGTTATACCTCTCTGGGATATATTTACATAGCACTTTATTAATTGTTGGCACTTATCTTAATTAGTTAAATGATGATGTTGTTGTTGTATGCCATTAAGTCTACTCTGACACATAGTGCTCCTATAAGTCTTCGTAGAACTGTTCCAAAGAGTTTCCTAGGTTGCAATCTTTAGAGGAACAGATTGCCCTATCTTTTCTCCACCCGAGCAGTTGGTGGGTTCATGTGTCCTCGTTGTCACCTTTTGGTTAGCATCCAAGAGCTTAAGCATTGTACTATCAAGACTCCTTTTTTACCTAATAAACCATGCTTATTTATTAGATCCCTCCTTCAGTAGACTCTAAACCTGTGAGAGAAGAGAATGGTCTTTTTTGTTACTACTTTCTTAGTACTGACTCAAAACTCACTGCCACGGAGTCCACTCCTATTCACAGCAACCCCCAGTGGGTTTCCAAGACTGTGAATCCCTACAGAAGCAGATTGCCTCATCACTCTACCTTGGAGTGTCTGGTGGACTTGAACCACTGATCTTTTGGTTAGCAGGCAAACACCTTAACCACTATACCACCAGAGTAATGAGAACAGAGCTTAATGTAGAGTGTGGAGCTATTCTATATTCAAGACATGGGTGTTTTAGTTAGATTCCATAAAATTTGGCAAGTTTGGTCTAGCTTATTTATTTATTATTATTATTATTATTATTGGTTTATATAGTTTTTGAAGAAATACATAGTTAAAATAGGGAAGTATTATGACTATGCCTAAGGTGATAGAGTAATAATTTAAGAGAAAAAAGCTGGCCACTGGTTTCCCATTGCACCAGTCCTTTGGGTGTAAAGTGTGCCTTTCCTCATAATACTATATTTTGTTATCTATTGTGTTGCTATTGTATTGACTGCAATGTCTACTCCTCTTCTTCTTCCACATCTTTTATCTTCTCTTCATATATTCATCCACTCCACTTGAGTTATTTTATTTAAAAAAAAAAGATACCTTTTCTATATATTTAGGAAAAAAAATAAAATTCGGTAGTGAATAATTTAGGGATATTAAATATCCACTGCTGCTTACCTTGAGAGTCTAACAGAGAACCTATCTGTGAAGATTTCTTTCACCTTGAATGTCAGTAATTACTTATCACTTTAGCTCTACTTGTTGTTGTTGTTCTTAGGTGCCATCAAGTAGGCTCGGATCCACAGAAACCCAATATACAACAGAATGAAAGACTGCCCAGTCCTGTGCCAACCTCACAATCCTTACTATACCTGAGCAAGGCATACTTAGTATTTTCTAAATTGTTGTTAAGAGATAATTAATATCTAACTCATGTAAAATAACATGATAAGAATGATAAGAATATGATACTTTTTTTGTTAGCATCTCTTTCCTCTGGTACATTGTAAGATACTCTCCCATTCTACCCATTATAGAGAAAATATCTTCCTTCAGAGTCTTAATGCAGAATGTATCATTAAAATGACATTTCATCACTAACAAGCTGGAAAATTGCAGAGCCTTATAGAACTATGCACTTAATACTGAATTAAGCTATATTTTTGTCAGGAAAAAATATTCAAAAGCCACTGTAGTTTCCCTCCACACCTGCCACTGTAGTTTACTGTAAGGGATCACTCTTCAATGACTTGATTATGGATTTTGAACCTTTTTTTATACCATATTTTCCATTGGGATTGTATTACTGGAAAGTTGGGGAAATAAGTTTAGTGAGGGAAGAGCAGATTTATTGAGGAGGATATGATTGCAAACCCTTTTTTTTTTTTCCTGTTGGTTTTCTTCCACTACTTCAAAAAAAAAAAAAATTTCAATAAATGGAGCTTCTTGCCAAAAATAATATAAGTAAAACTGTTCTTTGAAAATTCAACTTGATAGATTCATATATAATTGAAAAGATATTTTAAGTGATTCAAGATTTGCATATTTTTTATGCATGATACTTACCATCACCCCATCTTTGGCACTCAAAGTGACAGTTAAGAATAGTAGGAGGAAATAAGTGCTTGGAATACGTTAAGTGAAGCATAAATGGATCCTTTTAAAGGCTACCCATTTTAATGGTTACTTAACCTACACATGACTCCATTCTCCTACATAAAAAATAGGAATAATATTTATCATTCATAAAACTTTTTAATATGTCATTCCATTAATCTCCTATCCCCTTGTGTGACCATGAGAAAGAAAAGCTCTAGATAAAATACAAAAGCTATAAGGCTGACACTCCATTTTACATATAGAAACAGATATACTCAAAATTTAAACTTTTGCAGATTTAAGCAGTTATAGATGTTGTAATTTTTCACTACAAGATAGGACTAAATAACATTGATGTTTGTCTTACTAAGTTACTCAAGTTACTCAAATATATACACATAAGCTAGTATATAATGACACACTAAAACAATCATTATTTCATGAAATTACTGCACTGTAATATGGATTTTGAATAGCATTAGTGCTAAATGCATTAACTTTAAAGGATAACTTAGAAATGGTCTCTTAATAACCTCATTGGGATATTACTACTTTTATGTGGTTTTTCCTCTGTCCTTGGAATTCACATGATACAAGTGACAGAAGCCTTTTCAGTGTTAACAGAGGATTAGAGGAAGGAAATTAATTAAAGCTTCCTTTCAACATTTTCCCCTTGAGCTATTCAATATACTGAAGTGGCATGACAGGGTACCATCCTTTCTCTAAGTCTACTCATTAAATAACTCAATTGGGTTTCAACACATAACCTTCTTTCCATTTTATTTTATTTTTAAAATTAGACTATAGCTTTTCTCCTTGTCTTTCTAATCTGAACTGTTCAAGCAATGACCACCTCTGTGATTTATAATTACCTCTTAGCTTCCAGTAATAGGGTAGCCACAAAATGTGTCCTTGTGTTTCAGAGTCTATCAATTTACTCTTTTGAGACCTGTCTTCAATTGAGATGATCAATTTAAATAGGTTGCAGGCAGTTTTTAACTGATCCCCTAAACAAATAAGAATCTAGGATAATTTCTAATAAAAAAAAAAAAAACCATACCTATCATTTAAGTTATGTAATATTAGATACGGGAGCTCTGGTAGCATAGTGCCTAAGGCACTGGATTGCTAACCAGAGGGCTGGCGGTTCAAACCCGTCAGCAACTCCTCGGAAGGAAGATGAGGCAATCTACTTTCATAGTGATACTGCCTCAGAAACCCAAGGAGGGGTCTCTATGAGTCGGGTCCAACTTGACGGCACACAACAACAACAACAATATTGGATGCAGTAGAGATCTATGAATCATTTTAAATATTGTTCAAACTATATTTTCAATATTCTATCAATGAATAATATTTTTCCCTTTAAATTCTCCAAAATTGTGATTTATTCTGACATTTTAATGCAAAATAGTTATAAATATATTAATGCTTCCTCTTTAAAAAATGTTTGTAATTTTACTTAAAATTAAAATGATAATCACAAAGCAAAACTAAATTTGATTTTATGAAAAGAGAGAGTATTTCACTATAGCAAATCTATGAAAAGGGAAGTAGGATAAATCACTTCTTTAAAAATTATATTAAATTTTATGTTTTCAGAAAAAGAAATTAGGTTCAGATTTCCATATTAATTTCAATCAAACAAAGAGCTCATGATTTAAAATGTTATGATGTCTGGACTTTATGACGCCAAGAATAAAGATGGAAAGTTTTGACTCTAGTAGCCTTTCTCTTTTATTTCTTCAAGATATTATGTTGTTTAAATAAGGTTATGATGACTAAAAATAAACTTTGAAAGGAGAAAAAAGACTTAAAATCATTAATAAGAAATAAAAATAATATGATCAGTGACATGATTTTCTTAAAAGTACTCACTGATCAAAATATAAATCAAAACTAAACATAAACAATTTCAAAATATGTAACACACTGATACTCTAATTAAAACAAACACAAGCAATGCTTTTGGTGATTGCATTGTGATAATAACTCTATAATAAGCCAGTTTTATCATTCTTCATTAAATTGGTCTATATTATCTGAAATTAAAAAAAAAAAAAAAAAAAAAAAACTCCATGCAAAGAAAAATTGTATCTAATTTGTAAGACAAATAACCTAATATGAAATCTGTTTTTTAAGTGAGTATTTAATCACTGTAGGATTACCAGCTTAATCTTCAACAAATCAGAGAGTTTCACATTTTGGAGCAATCCTGGTAACACAACTAATGTCTCTAAAATTAAACATTTAGAATAAATAATAATGCAAATTACAGCAAGTGAAATGCATTCAGCATTTCTCAGAATCAGGACAATTGAGATAAATAGATAACTGTGCTTCTAAAATGTGACCCATCAAATTCAATATTTAAAGAGATTCAGAAATATTTTACCACACTAATGAAAGATGTTACTGAAATCATTAATGAGAAATATAGTAATGAAAATGTCTTAAAACATGTATATAACATTTTATTGCAAGAAAGATCAGAAATGTTAACATTCTCCCATACACTCGAATGAATAATGTTGTTTGTAGTAACAAAAGTTGTCTTGTACCTGTAAATATGTGAATTGCAAAATATCAATATCACCTACCAGGAAACATAACCTAATGTTCTTTACAGAGTTGTTGACAAATGAGGAAAGAATATAATTAAAATGTTAAACTTTTGCTTGGGCCTTAAAAAAAAAAAAGTTCACATGTTTTAAGATATGAGCATACTAGTGTTGGTTGAATCAAATAATCTAAAAGTTCTGTTCCTTTTTTAATAGACTGAATCAGAAAAAAAATTTCAAAAATTCAGGTAATAATTTGACAACTTAGAGAAACCTTCAAATACAGAGGTTATTTAGAAAGTGTTTGCCTTGATTTAGATAAACTTTCATGTTTGAGGGCACTCCAAGTAGTTACAGTGATTTTAATTTATCAGTGCCCTTCAGTGGTATTTCTCAATATGTAATCCAACACTTTCACTGGAATCAGCAGGAGTGCTTACTTCAAATGTGAGTTGTTAGACCCCATCTGAGTCCAGATGAATCAGGATCCAAGTAGTAGAGCATGAATTTGCTTTTTGACAACTTGCTCAAGTGATTGTTATGTATATTAAAGTTTTAGAATGTGTGTGGATTCTTAAAACCAAGTTAAGAATATTGCACAGTTCACACAGCTGTTGGTCACATATCGGATCAGATTATCAAGTGGATAAAATTACTTAATATAAAAATTATGACCTGATTTGCTAGATTTGAATACAAATGAGAAAAACTGGATGACTCAGGATTTGTGATTGTCACGGACCTTCTCTTGCCTCAATGATTCCCAAGCTTGCCTGAAGTTGAGTCAGGTGGAAGGCTTAGTAAAATGCTTTAGGGTCGGCATGACCTACTGAATGAGAAACTGTTAGAGGAGAGGCCTGATAATCTATACACATTCTCTTCTCACTTATCTATTACCTCATTATCCAACTTTTCACCTTTACAATAGAGAATACCAGGTTCTTTTTCAAACCTATGATATATGTATGGCAGCAACACTGAGGTGCAAGGCAAGAATGTGATGGTTATGATCATTAAGTTTCTGTGTCAGGTTGGCTGGACCATGATCCTCTGTGGTTTTGCAGTTATATAATGAGGTAGTCATCTTCCATTTTGTGATCCAATGTAGTCATCATCCATTATTGCACAATGTTGATTTTCCCATGATTACCTGGTCTTTGGAAACTAACCACATCAATAAGAAAGGAAAGAGCATATTTTACTATTAAATCAAATATTTGTCATCAAGGTACATTCGTACATACTTCTTAGAGTAAGCCCAGGCTGGCATTCAAAAGTAACAGTAACAATTTTGAACTTAATTATTAAACTTTCAAATGACTCCTGTCATTACACTCTAAGTTATCACTTACACATATATATATACACACACACACATATATGTATATATATGTATATATATGTGTATATATATATATATATATTAACTATTTTAACAATCTCTCTACTTTTATTTCTTAATAATAAATAAATGTACTAAAATTGACTTCCTGACATTGTTCATACACTTGCCTTTGTTTGTAGTTTATGAATAATCCTTAATTTATTCTGTGTTTCTACAACCTAATCCATGAACTGATTGAGTCCAAATATAATTTGTCCACATATGAGTTTTTAAAGGTGTCTTTACCTGTACAAATGCATCAATAGAAGTTGAATAGGATAAACATGTTGTTATCGTTGTTAGGTAACAGCGAGAGAATGAAACACTGCCCAGTCCTTCACTGCCTCACAATCCTTGCTATTCCTGGGCCCATCATCATTGCAGCCATTGTGCTAATCCATCTGTTGAGGGCCTTCCCCTATTTGCTGACTATCCACTTTACTAAGCATGCTATCCTGCCCCAGGGAATGGTCTCACCTGCAACATGATCAAAGTAGGTGAGACAAAGTCTTTCCATTCTCACTCCAAGGAGCACTTCTTCCAGGACAGATTTGTTCATTCTTCTGGCAGTCCATGGTACTTTCAGTATTCTTCACCAGCACCACAACTCAAGAACATCAACTTTCTTTGGTCTTCCTTATTCATTGTCCAGCTTCCCCATGCATATGAGAGGATTAAAAATACCATGACGTGGGGTAGGTGCACCTTAGTCTTCGAAGAGACATCTATGCTCTTTAGCACTTTAAAGAGGTCTTTTGCAGCATCCTTGGTCAGTGCAATATATCATCTGATTTCTTGACTGCTGCTTCCATTGGTATTGATTGTGGATCCAAGTAATATGAAATCTTTGACAACTTCAATCTTTTCTCCATTTATTGTCATGCTGCTTATTGGTCCAGTTGTGAGGATTTTTGTTTTCTTGATGTTGAAATGTGACCTATGTTGTAGACTACAGTCATCAGTCTTTATCAGTAAGTATTTCAAGTCATCTTCACTTTTCAGCAAGCAAAGCTGTGTCGCCTGCTTATCTCAGGTTGTTAATAAATTTTCCTCCATTCCTGATGCCACATTTTTCTTCATGTACTCTAGCTTCTCAGATTATTTGTTCAGCATACAGATTGAATAAGTATGGTAAAAGGGGGCAGCCATGGCACAGTCCCTTACTGATTTTAAACTATGCAGTAACCCTTGTTCTATCTGAACAACAGACTCCTAGTTTATAGGTTTCTCATGACCACAATTAAATATTCTGGAATTTCCATTCTTCTAAATGTTATCCATAATTTGTTATGATCCACACTGTTGAATGCTTTTTCACAGGCAATAAAAACAAGTAAACATCTTTCTGTATACTTTGCTTTCAGCCAAGATCCATCTGATACTAGAAATGATATTCCTCATTTCACATTCTCTTCTGCATCCAGCTTGTGTTTCTGGAAGCTTCCAGTTAATATACTGCTGCAACCTTTTTTGAATAATCTTCAGCAAGATTTTATTTCTGTGTGCTATTAAATGATACTGTTTGGTAATTTTCACATTCGGTTGGGTCACTTTTCTTTGGAATGGGTACAAATGTGGATCTTTTCCAGTCAGTTGGCCACATAGCCGTCTACTAAATGTCTTAGCATAGATGAGTATGTGCCTGCAGCAAGCTGAAGAAAAGATTTCAAAGAGCAGCTCAAGAACACAAAGTCAATTATCACAATGAAATATAGGAGGACTTCTGATTAGAAAACCAAAAGAGAAAAACATGTTCAGCATTTCTCAAGCTGAAGGAACTAAAGAGAAAATTCAAGCCTCAAGTTGCAATACTGAAAGATTCTATGGGCAAAACATTGAATGATCCGGGAAACATCAAAAGAAGATGGAAGGAATTCAAAGAGTCACTGTACCAAAAAAAAAAATTGGTCAATGTTCAACTATTTTAGGACATAGCATATGATCAAGAACCAATGGTACTGAAGAAAGAAGTCTAAGCTGCATTGAAGGAATTGGTGGAAAAAAAAAAGGCTCTAGGATAAATGTGTTCCCCACAAAATCAATATCTTGAAAGCTGTTTCTTCCTTATTTATGAAAGAGTCTCAGAAATAACTCTTATTAACACACATGTAAACATGATTGATTCTAGGTTTGTAATTTAGAAAACAGTATAATGAGCACGACTGAAAGCAAACTAGCAAACTAAAACTAGCCAATCTCAGTGGAGTAGTATATCATTCAACTAATTATATGTCAGTTTAAAATTCAATTTTATACATTCAGAGTTCATTTTACATCTACTTAAAAGTTTACCCATTAAGCATAAATTTTTCAATATGTGTCCCGTACTGAGAAGCAGAGAACACAAAAGGGTACATCTTATTCTGGAGTTGCAAAAGAATCAGAATAGTAAGATCTTGGACATATTTGTTACACAGTTATGCCAAGAAATCCAAAAATGTCACAATAAAGAAGGTGTTTTAAATCAGGACACATCTACATGGAGAACTCTGTACCACAGTGTCTATTCTCCTCTGCCCTCCCCCACTTTCTTTTTCCAAATTACATAATACACAAAAAAGATAGTATTTGTTTTATCAGAAAATTCGAGTGTCTACGAGATAAACTCAGAGACAATTAAATTGTTGGTTCCCCAGGGATTCATGTTAAGAGTACTCAGAGTGTAACCTAAAATATCTAACAGCAGTTGTCAATGCAACAAGTCAAATTCAGTGTAATGTTTGGGAAGAGAAAAGGCAATACTGACAGCAGCCATTTCAGGGGTAAAAATATCCACATACTAGCATTCAGAAACTTTTACTCTTTGATTTCAAAGATAGATTCTATAAGCCTGATCAACTTCAGCTTCTTGAAATGAAATAATATATTAGGATGAAATTCACATTAGGCTGAAATAGCAGACTACTAAACTACAAAGTCCCTAAGAGATTGTGAGAAAGAGGAAAATAGAAACTTCAAATCAGTTAGTTACCTCTTGAGAGAGAGCTGATAAACAGTATAAAGGAGGTGACATGTTAAAACATTTTTTTTTAATATTAACTGTATATTTTTGGTATTACTGAGAACCAGCTGTCAAGATTTGATTTAATATTCAATTAATTCCCTGTTGGTCGATCTGTTGTCTTCTTTGATGTATTTCCTTTTAAAACAGGTCAACTGCAACTGTAAATTATTTCCTTTCAATGACTGTAAGCATAATATCAGCAAAAATCAGAACTATAAAAGTGATTGGCCATTTCTGTCTATAAGGAATTCTGTTAAAAGGTTCAAACCCACCTGCCAGTCCTCCAAAGGAAGGTTGGATAATCTACTTCCGTAGTGATACCTCCTCGGAAACCCAAGAAGGGGTCACTATGAGTCAGCTCTGACTCAATGACAGTGAGTTTGGTTTGGCTGCATATTTTACAAACTATAATATTTTGCTTCATAAGATCTGAATTGTTTATTATAAATAAACAAAAAAACAGTATTCACTTAAGGCACATATATTCAATTATACAGTATATATTGTATACTTAAATAATATTCATTGTATTTTATGATTAAATATAGTAAATATTAATTGAATAATGTGTTTATAAACTTATCAAAACAAGTAATGGGTTAAAATTGTTCAGCTGCTAACCTAAAGGTCAGCAATTGAAACCCACCAGCCACTTTATGGAAGAAAGATAAGGCAGTAGGCTTCCCTAAAGATTGATAGCCTTGGAAACTCCATGGGGCAGCTCTCTACTCTGTCCTAAGGAGTTACTATGAGTTAGAATTGACTCAATGGCAGTGTTTTGTTCTTTTTTTTTTCTTTTCTACAGTCACTTGGTGAGTTCCAACCACCATTTTGATTATTTGATTAGCAGCCGAGAAGTTAACTGTTGAGCTGACAGTGCTCTCCCTTTCTCTCTATGATACACACACACACACACACACACACACAGTGGATGTACCACTTTTTGACTCAACAGTGCCTCCTCTTAAGTGGTAACTCCATTGTGTGTGTGTGTGTGTGTGTGTGTGTGATAGAGAGAAAGGGAGAGCACTGGTAGTGCAGCAGTTAAGTTCTGGGCTGCTGATCAAAATGGTGGTTTGAACTCACCTAGTAACTCTGTGGGGGTGGGGAAAAAGAAAAAAAAAAAAAAAAAACTGTCGATCACCTCCTGTCAAGATTATAGCTTAGAAAACCCCATGGACTAGTTCTATTTTGTTATATGTGACTGTTACGAATCAGAATCAACTCAGTGACACACAACGAACATAGTGCCTAAGGCACTTGACTGCTAACCAGAAGGCTGGCGGTTCAAACCCACCAGCCACTCCTCGGAAGAAAGGTTGGGCAATCCTACTTCCGTAGTGATACTGCCTCAGAAACCCAAGGAGGGGTCGCTGTGAGTCAGGTCCGACTTGACGGCACGTAACAACAACAACCGGAGCTCTGGTAGCATAGAGCCTAAGGCATTTGACTGCTAACCCGAAGGCTGGTGGTTCAAACCCCCCAGCCACTCCTCGGAAGGAAGGATGGACAGCCTACTTCCATAGTGATACTGCCTTGGAAACCCAGGAGGGGTCGCTGTGAGTAGGATGGGACTTGATGGCAATGCATTACGTTGTTTTTTGTTGTGCCGCCTCTATTACCAGGCATATTTGGAACATCTGAATAATTGTGAGGGAGTTTCTGCCAGGACAGACTGGAAAATTTAACTGACAGCAAAAAGAAAAGATTAATCTGAAAATAGAAGTTGTCACTCCCGAACTTCTCCACCTCAATCATAAAAACATATAAATACTTGGCCTTAGTAAATGGATGGGGCAGAAAAATCTACTCCCTGATATGTAATCTATAGGGTACATTGAAAAAATAAATCCATCGCATCAACACTTAGGGAAATGTTTGTAAGGAAGATGTTATATAAATTACACAACTTTGGTAGCAAAAATAACAGTTCTGTTTTGATCAGACAAAGTTTCAAAAGCATTGTTTTTAATCAAGTTTCTCTGCATCTACATTCATATAAGGAAAATCCCGTATCCTTTTAGACTCCTGCACTGTGTCTTTTTAGAGTTCGAGGATAGCTTTCCGCCTTGCTAGATCTTCTATTGATACTCTTAGAACTTCATTGGAAAATCCCTTAAACGGTCATTTTTTTAAAAAAAATAGAAAAATCCCAGGGACCATAGTTGGAAATTTTAATCAGATTTATATGGTTCATGACAGAAAGGATTTAGAGTTATAGAGTCAGTGGGTAATTGAAAAATGAATAAATATCATAACAACAAAAAAATAGGAGTCAAAGAGTAACAGATAGAGACTACCTGAAATCTGTTTCTGGAGTATACATACCAAGACACTGACACTTTTCATTTCATTTTAATTGATAACATAACTTTTCAGAATTAAAGAATTTGACATATGTTGTTGTTGCTGTTATGTGCCATCGAGTCAAACCCGACTCATAGCGACCCTTCCTTGGGTTTCCGAGGCAGTATCACTAGGGAAGTAGGATTGCCCAACCTTCCTTCCGAGGAGTGGCTGGTGGGTTTGAACCGCCAGCCGTCTGGTTAGCAGGCAAGTGTCTTAGCCACTATGAATTTGACATATAATTCATATTAATTTTTTATTTTATTTTAAACATGCCCTACATAGAGTTTGTACAAATTCTGAAATAGTATATTTTCTTTTTTGTTTCCAGCCACCTCACTACACCCCTAAAACAAAAAAACAGACACCAAAATCATGAACAAACACAGAGAAGAAACTCATTAAATTTTTATTATTCTTAAATTCTTACCAAAACTTACCAATTACTTTAAAAAAAAAAATCATAAAACTAGATTTAGCATTTTATAAGACATATTTTAGGAGAATAATAGCTATTACCTTGTCATTCTGCATCTTTTCCTCTTTCTTTCTAATTTATTCCATGAATTCTTCTCTTTTAACATGCCTTTATAACTCTGTCACCCTTTTGTTCAGAAGGAAAAAAAGGTGGCATTTTTAAATATCAAATTATATGTGTTATAGCTTTGTTAAACATCTCATCACCAGTTTGTTGCACGAGATTTATAATTCAGATTTTCATTAAAAAAAAGGAAGCGTCAACACCATATGTTGTGTTAAATGCTATGCAGCTGCTGCCACAGCTATTTAATAACATGTAAACAGGAAGGCATTCAGTAGTTTGTATGATATACTGGACAGTAACTTCTTTCAAATGTTGTAATTTTTTTGTGAATATTAAGATTAAGATACACGAAAGCGTGGAGAAAAGGAAAAGATTTAGAAGTGCTCATTTTTATTTTGTAGAAAGCAGAGCCCTTTTTGAATTAGAAGCTAAATGACTATCTATAACTAAAATTAAAATACCCAAGTAGTCTTAAAATTGAAGTAGAAAAGCAGACTCAAAGAGAGCTGGTGTGTATTAATGCATCTCCTCTAGTAATCTTAACTTTATTGCAATGCACTGCTTGCCTAAAAATCAATCCAGTTGGCATTTTTATTACAATTCTGCAAATGGAAAGAAAGCAAATGAACCATTTACTGCCTTTATTTTCTGGGCATAATCATGTTTCTGTTTTCCATTCAATGTCAACTTTTTTCTTTTTTTTTCCCCTTCAACATAAAACATTGTTGATCGGTTATGGTAAGAGCTTGATATTGTACCTTTTGCTCATTCATATCGCAGTGTACACAATGCCAGACTCAGTTATTTACGAACTTATTTTAGAAGGTAGGAAATTATACCCATAATTTCAAACCTGGTATACTTTAAATAATATTAGTGGATCAGCTGCCTATAAAGGATAACACATTTGTACATTAATATCTTAAATTTATTTGGATTTGAGGTAACAACATGGAGGGAGGAAAATCTCTTATGAAAGTTTCATAAAATAAGACTTAATGTTTTTGGAAATTTGGATTTTTCACATAGAAATGTTATACACCTCTTTTATTCAAAATAAACATACTGTGAAGATTATTATTACTTTTCCTATCCGTACTGATACTGCCTGGGGAACCCAAGGAGGGGTTGCTATGAATGGGCTCCAACTCCATACCATTGGGTTTGGTTTTGGGTTTATATTAATATATAGCCTTGGGCAAGTCAACTGTAAAGACCTCTTCCAAGTGCTGAGGAGCAAAGATGTCTCCTTGAGGACTAAGGTGCGCCTGACACAAGCTATGATATTTTCAATTGCCTCATATACATGTGAGACCTGGACAGTGAATGAGAAAGACCAAAGAAGAATGGATGCTTTTGAGTTGTGGTGCTGGAGAAGAATGCTGAAAATACCACTGCTAAAAGAACTAACAAATCTGTCCTGGAGGAAGGGCAGCCAGAATGATCCTTAGAAGTGAGAATGGCTAGACTTCGCCTCACCTACTTTGTTCATGTTATCAGAAGGGACCATTCCCTGGAGAAGGATGTCATGCTTGGTAAGGTGGAGGGTTTACAAAGATGGGAAAGGCTCTCAACAAAATGGATTGACACAGTGGCCATGGTGATGGCCTCAAGTATAGCAAGGATTGTGGAGCTGGCGTGGGACAGGATGGTGTTTCATTCTACTGTGTGTAGGGTTGCTATGAGTTGGAGAGGACTCCATGGCACTTAACAACAATAACAACAAATTGATATAAATGTGCAATATGTATGGGTTTCAGGAAGTAAACAGAATAAGTTCTAAATGTAGTGTTTTTTTTTCCATTGATATTAATATCAAAACCAAAGCAAACTCACTGGTGTCAAGTCAATTTGACTCATAACGATCCCTCCTTGGGTTTCCAAGGCAGTATCCCTAGTAGATTGCCCAGTTTTCCATCCAGACAGTGGCTAGTCTTTTTGAACCACCACCTTTCTAATTACCAGTCAAGTGTCATAGGCATCATGGTACCTATTTTCTTTCCAATAAAAAAGATAGCATGAGAATAGAACACTTCACATTTCTATGTGAAAATACATCTTATAAACAAGAACTAAAATTTTCAACAAAATATAATCTAACATAATAAAAGCAATTATATATGACAGTGGACTTTATCCAAGGAATGTATTTTCAGTTTAATATATGTATACCATACTCATAATACCCTATTTTAATAAACTATATAACATAAAAGGAGGAGTCAGCCACAGGGATCCAGGTGATGGGAGGGAACCTAGGCCACACCCTGAAGTGGCAAGGCAAGAAACTGAGGAAAAGGAGAAAAAAGACCGGGGGGCCAGGACAGAGTGAGGAGGCAGCAGTAGACATCCAGGTAAGGGAAGGTTGGAGAGGTTTTGAACAGCTAAGAGAGACAAAACTTGTCTATTGGTTTGTTCTACTGTGGTGACATTTTGCTGTCAATCTTAAGGTTGTGCTACCAATGTTTCAAACCCAGCGGGCTGCATGTGGTGCACAGGTATCAGCCCGGCTTGCAAACTGAGACAGACTAGGAAGAAGGAAAAGGCCATCCACTTCTCAAAGAATAGTCCAGGGAAAACCTTATGAATAGCAGAGAAACACTGTCTGATACAATACTGTGCAACTTTATTAATAGTCTGGAAACACTGTCCAATACAGAGGAGAAGGATGAGTCACTTAGGTTAGAAGGCTCTCAAAATAGGACTGAGAAAGAGCTGCATCATCAGAGCAAAACCAGCCTTACTGATATGGATAAGGTAAAGCTTTCAAAACTTTAATTTGCTGACCTGGCACAATTCAAATTGAGGAGAAACAGTTGCTAACATCCATTAGTAATCAGAACATGAAATGTACTAAGTATGAATCTAGGAAAATTGGAAATTGTAAAAAATGATATGGAATGCATAAAGATTGATATCCTAGGCATTAGTGAGCTGAAATAGACTGGTTTTAGCCATTTTGAATCAGGCAATTTACTATGCCAAGAATGACAATTCCAAGAGGAATGGCATGACATTCATCATCACAAAGGATGTTTCAAGATCTGTCCTGAAGTACAATGCTGTCAGTGATAGGATAATATCCATATGCCTACAAGGAAGATGACTTAATACAACTATTATTCAAATTTATGCCCCAACCACCAAAGCCAAAGATGAGGAAATTGAAGATTTTTATCAACTTCTGCATTGTGAAATTGACTGAATATGCAATCAGGATGTGTTGATTATCACTGGTGACTGGAATGTAAAAATTGGAAACAAAGAAGAATCACCAGTAGTTGGAAAATGTGGCCTTGGTGACAGAAATAATGCTGGAAATCACATGGTAGAATTTTGAAAGACAAATGACTTATTCATTGCAAACACATTTTTTCAACAACACAAATGGCAGCTCTACACCTGTACTTCACCATATGGAACACACAGGAATCACATTGAGTACATATGTGGCAAGAGGTAATGGAAAAGATCAACATCTTCTGCCAAAACAAGTCCAAGAGCTGTTTGGGGAACAGACCATCAACTGCTCATATGTGAGTTCAACTAGTAGTTAAAGACAATTAAAACAAGTCCACGAGAACCAAAATATGATCTTGAATATATCCCTCCTGAATTTGTAGACCATATAAAGAAAAGATTTGATGCATTGAACACCAATGACTGAAAACCAGAAAAATTGTGGGATGACATTACAAATATCATCCATAAAGAAAGCAAGAGGTCACTAAAAAGATGAGAAGATCAAAATGGATGACACAAGAGACTCTGAAACTTCCCCTTGAGCAGAGAGTATCTAAAGCAAATGGAAGAAATGACAAGATAAAAGATCTGAAGCAAAGATTTCAAAGAGCAGCTTGAGCAGACAAAGCCAATTACTATAATGAAAAATGCAAAGACTTGGAGTTAGAAAACCAAAAGGGACAAATAAACTCGGCATTTCTCAAGCTGAAAGAACTGAGGAGAAAAAAAAAAAATAATAATAAGCTGTGAGTTGCAATATTGAAAGATTCTATGGGAAAAATATTGAATGATGCAGGAAAAATCAAAAGAAGATGGAAAGACTACACAGAGTTACTGTACCAAAAAGAACTGATTGATTTTCATCCATTTCAGGAGGTGGCATATGATCTAGAACCAATGGTATTGAAGAAAGAAGGCTAATCTGCAATGGAGGAATTGGCAAAGAACAAGCCTCCAGAAATTGACAGAATACCCACTGAGACAGTTCAACAAATGGATGGCCCACAGGAGGCACTCACTCGTTATGCTAAGATATTTGGAAGACAGCTACCTGGTCAACTGACTGGAAGAGATCCATACATGTACACCTTCCAAAGAAAGGTGATCCCACATAATGTGGAAATTATCAAACAAGATCATTAATGTTGTAAGCAAGTGAGATCTTACTGAAGATAATTCAAAAACGTTTGCAGCAGTATATTGACAGAGAACTTCCAGAGGTGCAAGCTGGATTCAGAAAAGGATATGGAATAAGAGATATCATAGCTGCTGTCAGATAGATCTTGGCTTAAGGCAAAGAATACCAGAAAGAGGTTTATTTGTGTTTTACTGACTATGCAAAGGCATTTGATTGTATGGACCATGACAAATTGTGGATGACATGAGAAGAATGGGAATTCCCGAACACTTGACTGCACTCATGCGGAACCTGTATATTTATCAGGAGGCTCATTCAAACAGAACAAGGGAACACTGCATGGCTTAAAATCAAGAAGGCAGTGTGTCAGGGTTGTATCCTTTCCCTATACTTATTCAATATCTATGCTGAGCAAATAATCCAAGAAGCTGGAGTATATGAAGAAAAATTTGGCATCAGGATTGGAGGACGAGTCATTAACAACCTGTGATACGCTGATGACACAACTTTGCTTGCTGAAAGTGAGGATGACTTGAGGCACTTACTGACAAAAAGTGAAGAATACAGTCTACAGTATGGATTACATCTCCATATAAAGAAAACAAAAATCCTTACTGCTGGACCAATCAGCAACATCACGATAAATGGAGAAAAGACTGAGGATGTCAACGAATTCTCATTGCTTAGTTCTACAATCAACGCCAATGGAAGGAGCAGGCAGGACATTAGATGATGCATAGCACTGGGCCAATTGGCCATGAAGGAACTCTTTCAAGTGCTGAGGAGCAAAGAGGGCTCCTTGATGACTAAAGTGTGCCTGACACAAGCCATGATATTTTTCTATTGCCTCATATGCATGTGAGAGCTGCACAATGAATATGGAAGACCAAAGAAGTGTTGATACTTTTCATTTGTGGTGCTTGTGAAGAATAGTGAAAGTACCATGGACTGATGAAAGAACTAACAGATATGTCCTGGAGGAAGTGTATCCGAAATGCTCCTTGGAAGTGAGAATGGCCAGGCTTTGTCACACCTACTTTGGTTATGTTGTCAGAAAGTTCCCTGGAGAAGTATGTCATGCTTGGTAAGGTGGATGGTCTACGAAGGAGTGGAAGGCCTTCAACAAAATGGATTGACAGGGTGACTGTGAAGATGGGCTCAAGTATAGCAAGGATCATGGAGCTGGTGTGGGATCGGGTGGTGTTTCTTTCTGCTGTGCATAGGGTCGCTATGAATTTGGAATGACTTGACAGCACCATAACAACAGCAACATATAACATAAAAACTCTCAAACAAATATACACCTCAATAAGCAAAGAGGAAGCATTTTTCCTAAATCTAATACATTTCCATGATAAAAGCTCTCAAAACTTAGGTATAGATTGCAGCATCCTCAAATTCTTAAAAGGTACCAACAAAAAACTGACATTGTTATTCCTAGCTGCCATAAAACCATTTATGACTCAGAGTGATCCTATGTACAGCAGAATGAAACACTGCCTCATCCTGTGCCATGCTTCCAATTATTGTCATGCTTGATACCATTGTCTCAGCCAGTGACTATCCATGTCATTGAGAGTCTTCTCCTATTTCACTGATGCTCTACTTTACCAAGCATGATATTCTTCTCCAGGGTCTGATCCCTTCCTGAGACATGACAAAACACAAGAGACAAAATCTGGCTTTCTTGCATCTAAGGAGAATTCCAGATGTATTTTTTCCAAGATAAATATGTCCATTATTCTAGAAGTCCATGACCCCTCGATATTCTTTGAGAACAACACGATTCAAAAAGATAATTTTTTTCTGTGATCTCCTTTATTGATTCCAAGCTTTCACATGCATATGAGGCTATTGCAAGTACTTCATCACTTAGGTCAGGCACATCTTAATCTTCTAGGTTACATCTTCAGTCCTTAAAACTTTAAAGAGATGTTTTTGTTGCATTCTCCCAACACAATATACCATTTGATTTGACTGATATTATTTTTGGAACTCATTGTTGATCCAAGTAAAATGTAATCCTTGACAACTTCAAACATATCTCTATTTATCATGATTTTGTTTAATGGTTCAGCTGTAAGAATTTTTGTTTTCATGATGCTGTGTTGTAATCAATCCATATACACATTATAGTATTTGATCTTCATTTTCAGCAAGAAAGCTTGCTTCATATGCATATTGCAGGTTGTTAATGAGTCTTCCTCCAATCCTGATGCCCTATTCTTCTTCATATGGTCCAGTTCCTTGTATTGTTTTTTTCAGCACACAGAATAAATAAATATAGTGAAGGATACAACACTAATGCACACCTCATAACAATCTCCTAACTAGTATAAAAAACACTTAAAATACTATCAAAAAGAAATCGAGTCAGGAATAAATTTTATCCCAAAAATTGCAAGACTTTTATACTGAAAACCATGTGATATCTATAGTCATTTCTATCACCAAAGCCATATTTTTTACCTACTTGTTATTTTCCTTTGTTTCCAACTTTTGCATTCCAATAACAAGTTATAATCGGTACCTCTTGATTGCATGTTTTGTCAATTTCAGACTGTAGAAGTTGATTTTAAAAATTTTCAATTTCTTCATCTTAGGTTTTAGTGGATGATGTATAAATTTGAATAAAAGTCACATTAACTGGTCTTCCCTGTAGGAGTATGGCTATTATCCAGTCACTGACAGGATGTCA
This sequence comes from Orycteropus afer afer, assembly GCF_000298275.1. Taxonomy (NCBI): domain Eukaryota; kingdom Metazoa; phylum Chordata; class Mammalia; order Tubulidentata; family Orycteropodidae; genus Orycteropus; species Orycteropus afer. The sequence goes on along the minus strand of NW_006922263.1, from coordinate 767,272 downwards.
CTGAAGTACAATGTTTCAGGATAGATCTTGAAACGTTCTTTTCAACAGTGAGTATGACTCCATTCCTTTTCAGTTTGTCATTCCCAGCACAGAAACGCACATGATTTTATGATTCAAAATGACCAATACCAGTCCATTTCTGGTCACTAATGACAGGAGCTCTGGTAGCATAGTTCCTAAGGCACTTGACTGCTAACCAGAAGGCTGGTGGTTCAAACTCATCAATCACTCTTCGGAAGGAAGGTTGGGCAACCTACTTACATAGTGATACCGCCTCAGAAACACAAGGAGGGGTTGCTAAGTGCCGGGTCCGACTCGATGGCCCATAACAACAACAACAACAATGTCTAGGATATTGATCTTTATGAGTTCCATTTCATTTTTGACAACTTCCTATTTTCCTACTTCATACTTTCCATATTCCATGAGCGTTTTCAGGTTTCTCTTCTCATTTTGAGCAATGCTTCATCAACAAATGAAAGTTCCGAAAGTTTTACTCCATCTACATCATTAAGATCCACTCTACTTTCTGGAGATAACTCTTCCTCAGTCATATTTTTAATGCCTTCCAACCTGAGGGGCTCATCTTCCAGATATATATATCAGATAATATTTCAGGGAAATTCATAAAGTTTTCCATTAATATATTAGACAGTGTTTTACTGCCATTCATAAGGTTTTCACTGGCCAAGTTTTTCTTATTTGTATGGCTGCCTCCTCTTCCCAGTCTTTTTTAATCCAGAATGTCCCCTGAAACCTGTCCACCATGGGTGACTTTGTAGGAATTTGAAATACTGTGGCATACCCTTTAGCCTTATAAGAACACACAAGCCACCACAGTACAACAAATTGATAAATAGTGTTGAGGTACCCTTATAAAAGAGAAGAAAAGAAAGAGTTTCAGAAGAAAGATTGCCTTGTAAAGATTAAAGCAGTGAGTTTGGTTTTTATTGGTTGAGTGTGTCAGAGAAAAAAAAAATTAAATTCAAGAAAGCATAATGGAATCCAGTTATTTAAAAACTGGCCATATTCTACTTATAAACTTATACAAAGGAAGGAAATGGCTTTCTTTCCTAATACTGCCTGGTCGCAGTACCAACTAGGGTCATGTGAGAAGTGTCCTGAAAATTGGTCTTTACACATTAACACACTTCTCTAGTTTGATTTGTTTTTCAAGAAGGAGGAGCAAATGGGTGATAGATGGATGGACAGGCTGAATGATCAGGTATGCCTAGGCAGGAATAGTGTGTCCATGACCATGTACAGCGTTAGCAGATAATGTTTCTACAAGTGCATTTGTATGTGCTGTAAGAACATCCAATTGCATAGCACAGCTAGCAAGGGACAATGATGTGGTGACTTCTTGGTCATGGCCAGCTACCTGGAGAGCAAGTAGTTGGACTATGGGCTTGGGACCATAGTCGCAGGGGACAACAAGTTCAACTGGAGTAAAATACTACACAAAAATATTGTTCTATATCTTACTTTGGTGAGTAGTGACTGTGGTCTTAAAAGCTTGCAAGTGGCCATCTAGATGCAGCTATGGGTCTCTCTTCATCCAGACCAAAGAAGAATGAAAAAAAAAAAAAAATGATGCATGGAGACAATTAGTTCAAGGGTCTGGTAGACTATGTGATCCTCAGCCTATATAACCATGAGACCAGAAGAACCAGATGGTGCCCAGCTAGCACTGTCAACCCCTCAGAGGGGGCTCAGTGCAGGAGACCCTGTATAGAATGGGAAAACAATGTGGAACAAAACTCAAAATCATTTAAGAAAAAAAAAAAGAAAAGACAAGTTTTGCTGGCTTGCTAGAGCCTGGTGAAACCTCTGGGATAAAGCCTTTCAGGTTGGAATTGAACTCACTTCTGTGGCTTCCACTCAAATAATAGGCATATGGGCTGAACATTTGCATCAGATAGATATAGTACTTGGAGCAATCAATTATGGGAAAACAAAAGGAGATTATTTGCACAGGGAGACAACTCAGGAGGTGAGAGGGAATGGGAGGGAAGGAGACAAGGAAGAGGTAACTATGGAGAGGTGCGGGGAGGCCACATCTTCTGACCTCCTCTAACAGCACAAGAGGAAAACAGAATCACTATCAGTAGCCCAAGGCCTATTCCTGCGAGGACAGACATGCTGCCTCCCTCTAGCCTTTTCACCAACCCTGACACCAACCATTCCTCCCTCAGCACTCACCACCTTTCTTCAGGGTTCGGTAATTCACTACAGTGGCCACACAGAACTAACAGATTATGGGTTTTTCAGGTAAGTACCAGGCTACAAGTCAAGTTCAGGGAAAACGTGCAGTCTCTGTCAGCCCGCCATTTCTCAGCCAACAGTCTCTCAAAGTCTCTCTCCCAGCAGTGCAGGTCCCTCGGTGTCTCACTCAGCAATGCGTGTCTCTTGTGTCTCTTTCCCAGCACTGGGTGTCTCTCAGGAGTGCATCCTTCCTCAGCCAGCAGTCAGAGAGACCTCTGCCTCTAGGAGGCCTCCTTTTGAGCCTGGCAGAGTGGCCAAAGCAACCAATCATAACATCAGAATTCTAAGCACCTGAGAAAGAGTGGAAACCTCCCAGAACATTCTTTTGTGCCACTCCCAACAGAAATAGCCCAGGGGGACAACTTCAGCAGTCAGGAGCTCCTCAGTGTGTCATGGCAAATTCCACCTTGGCGTTCACAAAGACCTATGGGTAGAAAAGCCACACTAAGTAATTTAATACACCGCAGGCCACCCCTTGGTTTTTCTAGCCATTATTCCTTTTATACTTCAAAAATTCACATCCCCTTCATGATCAGTTTAAGAATAACCACACCCATGAAAGCATGTAGCCAGCCATTTCATGACTTTATTGCCTCCTGTTTTAAATAGACAATTTCTGATTTGCCCATCCCTATCAAACCAGTACTCTGAAGAGATAAGCATGGTCTTTCTCTCTGGAGAATCTTCTGTTCTGCTTAGAAACTTTGGGCATCTGCATCCATAAACAAGCAAAGTCCAGTGCAGCATAAGCCATCAAATTTCAGCATCTTCACACCAGCTCAGTGTCAAACATCTTTCTCTTCATTTCATCGGGTTCTGGTCAGCTCAGCCCTAGCCAACCCAGTTAGGTCATGGGTACCAGCTACCAAGTTTGGGAGTCACACTCTTCCCTTCACTTCATACCAGCCAGCACCTTCTTTCACATCTTCAGTCCTCAGGGACTATTTAAATATCCGTAGGCTCACAACTTCTTGAACTTCAAACCAGCCAGTCCTTCCTCTCATCCCTAGCCTCTGTGGCCTAGGACAAAGGGTACTAAACTTACCCCTTTTCTTCTTTGGTGCACTTCCCCCATTTCCACTCAAGTGGACCCAGGTGGTCACAAGCAAGCAACATACAAGCCTACTGCTCACTGGCTTCCTTTAACTTTCAGTCCTGGAAGGGATTTCTCTCATGGACCATGGCTTTCCTGCCCTGATTCACCCAAAGCCTAAATGCTTGCTCAAAATTAAAAAAGCCAGTCTTTTTTTTTTTTTTCCTCTCTTCAGGTCCTTTCTTCAAATGCAAATCTTCCATTCTCTCAGTAGTTCTGGGTGGGGCTCAGGTTTTCTACCTAAACTCTTAGTACTCTCTACACACAGGGCTTAAAACAAAAGCCTGTTTCTTCTGGGCAAATTCTATTTCACTTTTTATTGTTGTTGTTGTTATGTGCCCTCCAGTCGGACTGTCTCATAGCAACCCCTCCTTGGGTTTCCCAGGCAGTATCACTACAGAAGTAGATTGCCCCATCTTCCTTCTGAATTTCGCCTTTTAAACATATCCAATCAAATATCAGCTGAAGGCAGACTTACAATCTCTCTATTATCCACAATTCATAATCATTTCTAATGTACAAGCAGGTAAGAGACATTCAAAAGCCTTAATACACACAGATAAGCATATAATCCAAAACACATAATCCTTTTTAAGACATTCCAGGTTCATCTCTTCACCTTAATTACCATCCCATTCTACGCATATGGCCTTGAGCTCTGGCAGCATAGTGGCTAAGGCACTTGACTGCTACCAGAAGGCTGGCGGTTCAAACCCACCAGCCACTCCTTGGAAGGAAGATGGGCCAATCTACTTCCACAGTGATACTGTCTTGGCAACCCAAGGAGGAGTCATTACGATTCAGGTCCGACTCGACGTCACGTAACAACAACCAAGAGCCCTAGCCTCTGGATCAATTATCCTCTTTAAGAGGTAACACTAAACAAATTAACTATCTAAGAATGCACAGTTTCACTTCCCAGGCCTCTTCCTTCTTTCTTTTACAAAGTCTCATGCTTCCATGAATCTGGAGCCACCGCAAGGAATCCTACCACTTCTGACACCAACTGCTAAAAAGGCAGGGAGGCCACATCATCTGACTTCCTCTAACTGCACAAGAGGAAGACAGAATCACCATCAGTAGCCTAAGGCCTATTCCTGCTAGGCCAGACATGCTACCTCCCTCCAGCCCTTTCACCAACCCTGACACCAACCGTTCCTCACCACTTTTCTTCAGGGTTCGATAATTCGCTGCAGTGGCCACACAGAACTCACAGATTATGGGCTTTATTAGGGAAGAAGCAGGTTACAATTCAAGTTCAGGGAAAATGCTCAGTCTCTCACAGCCCGCTGTCTCTCAGCCAACAGTCTCTCACAGTCTGTCTCCCCGCAGTGGATGTCCCTTGTTGTTTCACTCAGCAATGTGTGTCTCTTGCATCTCTTTCCCAGCAGCTTGTGTCTCTCAGGAGCACATGGCTCTTTCAGCAACAAGTCCTTAGCCAGCAGTCAGAGAGACCTCTGCCTCTAGGAGGCCTCCTTTTGAGCCTGGAAGAGTAGCCAAAGCAACCAGTCATAACATCACAAATCTAAGAACCAGAGTGAGAGTAAGAACCTTGCAGAACAGTTTTTTTTTTTTTTTTTTTTGTGCCACTCCCAACAAAAATACCCCAGGTGGACAACTTTAGCCATCAGGAGCTCCTCAGTTGCTCATGGCAAATTCCATCTCAGAGTTTACAAGGACTTATGGGTAGAAAAGCCACACTAAGTAATTCACTATATCACAAGAGGAAATGCTAAGAGAGGCATTACATTGTGGGGAATTGCAGTCAATGTTATAAGACAAAATGTGTATGCATTACTGTATGGAAAATGAATTTGCTCTGTAAACCTTCCCCGAAATCACAATGAATATTTTAAAAATAAAAATTAAAAAAAAGAAGGCAAACAATCAAACAAAACCCTCATATTCAATCTTTTATGTCTTTATGTCAAAAACAATATAAATTAATAGTACAGGGTACAGGAGGAAAGCTTTCTAAAGTGCAAAAGTCTCTCATCTTTAAGGACTCACAAGATCCATATTCCCTTAGCTCCTTGCCTGTACTGACAGTGCCACGTCCCAAATTTGGCAACTTCCCTAGACACAGTACAACAAGGCACTCAATTAGAGTTCCTAACTTTATATCCTTCATTTCTTCCCCCAGTTTACACACTTGATACTTTGGCGCTTGCTTCAGGAATGTTCTCACCAGTCCACACTTGTAGTAGTGCCTAGTTTGTTCAAGGATCTACTCTGACTCCAATAGGATAATACCTCTTATGAAAGAGTCCATCAGTACTGACCATAATGGTCAGTCTGGAAGCTCCCTATGGGTCCATTTTCTACATATGATTTATATGATTGGAAAACAATAACACATCATACTGAGATAACCCAAAGATGATAGAATATCTCTTTGTGTCCATTTTTGCAACCATTCATCTTAATTGCTTGGATTATCAGGTGATAAAAAAAGGAAACAAGAAAGATTTTGGAGAAGACTTGCCAGGAGGCAGACAGATTGCATAATCAAAACCTCCTAAATAACTATAGAATACAGGCTTCTCAGGCTATTCCTGTAACAACCCTGTTGTGGGATCCTAATGTTCCAATGGGAGCAAGAATGCTAGAGCCCCATCACACTTATTTAGTAGTAGGGTTGAATCAGGGATCCCTAAAACAGAAAAGTATCAAAAAGATTGAAGAAGTGCAATAGGGAGCTAAATAAAATTCTTCTATTTTCTTGGAACAAGTGTTGGAGGCTTAGCACAAATTTACTATTATTAATGCTGAAGACACTGAGGATATCCAGTTAGTAAACATGGATTTTATTGGGCAGAGTGATCCTGACATCAGGCAAAAGCTCTAAAATTTTGAGGTTGGCTAAGGTGTGAATTCCTTTCAACTTGTTGAAATTGCCTTAAAGGTCTTCAACTAATGAGACCAGGTATAAGAAGAGAAAGAAAACCAAAAGGTTAATCAAAGAGTGGCTCTTCTGTCAGCTACCCTTGAAGGAAACCCCCACCAAGGACCCTAGTAAGAGGGATGATAGGACCTTCCAGGATGCATGTGAATCCATTGTGACCCTGAGAAGGCAGGGGTCCAAATCGCAAACAATAGAACCTGGCCAGTGTGCATACTGCCAATGACAGGAATACTGAAAAAGTGACTGCCCTGCTTGACTTACTCAATTCATATCTCAGAGACCACCATGCTATGAAACAGTACCTAAAGCCCTATAACAAATAACCCAAGTGATTAGAGGGGATCAGGAATGACAGGGCCCAGAGAATCTATTGTAATGCATCCAGATGATTTTGATATTTTACAAGGAGCTTGGTTTTCCATAAGAGTGGATGGACAGCCAGTTGAAATTTTAGTGGACAATGAAGCTTCCTTTCTGGTTTCAAATATGTTAAGAAGGCACTTCTCAAAAGAGAAAATGACAATAACTGAAGTCTTGGGACAACTAACAAGTCTGTTGGTTACAGTCCATAGACTGTACATGGACTGGAAATTTTGGGATACTCAGTTGGCCTACAGTGTTTTTATTTTATTTTATTTTTTTTATAAGTGCCTGAGTGTCCTATTCTATTCCTGAACAAAGACCTGTTGACTAAGTTAAATGCACAGGTAATCTTTGTGAGCAAGAAATTGCAGGTGTGTGGACCATGAAAAGGCAGCTCTGCTGCAACTTCCAGCTTCAGAGGCCACCTCCACACTTACAGAAAAACTGATGGAAAAAATGACTCATGAATTTCCATTATGGGGTTTCCCAGCAGGGACGTGATTGTCGTCCCCATTAATGTAACTTTAAAACTCCATAATGCTGTGACAAATCTCAAACAGTATCCCCTCATAAGGAAAGCTAAGTTAGGTACCCTCCCATTAATTGAGGTCTGTGTCATTTAGCCTACAATACCCCTATCTTGCCAGAGAAGAAGCCTCCGACTGGTGACTATAGGTTTGTTCAAGACTTATTGGCTATCGGTCAGGTAGTAGAAGACATCCACCACATGGTACCTAACCCCTAGACCCTGTTGACTTTATTACCAGGGAAGAGTGCATAAGTCATGGCACTGGACTTGAAAGATTTTTTTTTTTTTTTTTTAATAATATTCCTTTGGCTGAAGAGAAGCCAGAGATCTTTGCCTTGCAGTGGGAGAAAACATATACCAGAACAAAGACTCAGTTTACTTAGATTGTTCTTCCTCAAGAGTTCAAAAAACAGTCTTGCTCTCTTTGGAGAAGTCCGGGCTAAGGATCTCTGGGTATTACAAATAGAAAAGCGTCTCATCCTCAGTATGTGCACAATATTTTGATAGTCAGTCCTCACAAAGAAATTTATACCAGAGACACTATTGTTGTTGTTGTTGTTATGTGTTGTCAAGTCAGCCCTGACTCATAGCGAGCCCTCCTTGGGTTTCCGAGGCAGTATCACTACAGAAGTAGGATTGCCCAACATTACTTCTGAGGAGTGGCTGGTGAGTTTGAACCGCCAGCCTTCTGGTTAGCAGTCAAGTGCCTTAGGCACTATGCTACCAGGGCTTCTATTAAGGTCTTAAATTTCCTGGAAAATAGAGGCTATAAATATCTCAGAAAAAGGCACAAATTTCTCTACCAAGTGTAACAAAACTAGGATTTAACATCTCCCAGGGGGAACAGGAGTTTTTAGCTAATTGAAAAGTAGCCATTGAAAAGGTGACACTCCCTACTACCAAAAAACAGCTCCAAGGATTCTGTGGAATGGCTGGGTTTTGTAGAATATGGATTCTAAATGTTGGGCTAATACCTAAGCCATTGTAACAGATAGTTTAAGGGAGTAACTGAGAACATTTTGACTGGACTAGGGAATGACAGGCAGCCTTTCAGCAAACAAAAGATAAGTTGATGTCAACCTCAACATTGGGCCTATAAGACTTCCGAAGGTCAATTGAACTGTATGTCCATGAGAGGTAGGAGTAGTTCTAGTAGTTCTGATCCAGACTATAGGGCTGTAGAGGAGACCATCTGCTTACATTTTCAAAGCAGTTATATCTGGTTACTCAGGGTTAGGCAACTTGCATTTTTGTATACAGGTGATTGAGGAAGTGTATTCCAGTCAACCTGACTTATCTCACCCGCCCCTAAGTAACCCCAAAGTAATTCACAGAAGGCAGCAGTTTCATGGAAAAAGAAGTCCAAAAGTTTGGATATGTAAGAGTAACCCAATATAAGACGATGGAGGCACAAATAGTCCCCCTGGGAACATCAGCACAAAAAGCAGAGATCATTGTTATCACCAGAGCTCTACAAATAGCTGAAGGCCAGAGAGTGAATGCATACATGGATCCAGGTATTCCTTGTGTGTATTCCATGCTTATGGAGCATTTGGAAGAAGATTGGACTCCTTATCTTTGGGAAGACCAAACATGCTGAAGAAATACTGTCTGTATTTGAAACTGTTAAATTGGTGGCAGAAGATGTCATCCACTGCCCCAGACATCAAAAGTGGGACTCTCAAGTAGTGAAAGGGAATCATGTAGGTGATCGGGGCACTAAGCAGGCTGCCAGTGCAACCACATATGTTACCTTAATACTGGAGGTCCACCTACCAGAAGAAGGGCCACAGTGTTCTCCACAAGATGTAAAGAGAACCCAAGAGTAGGAATTTGCTCAGAGTTACTATAGATGATATGCAACTCAAAAGGACTCATTTTGATACTTGTGCTCCTAATGCAACCTATTATTATGCTGTCCATGAAAGTAGTTGTTATGGAAGAGATGTCATACATCATTAGCTCTCAAAGCTTATCTGGGGACTAACCATGCATCAGATCATTTGAAATGCAGTAATACAATGCTTAATTTATACCAAAAACAGAAGGAAAAATATGTGATATCTCCCACCTGTGTCCAGAATATATGCCCAAGGAACAAGCCTGGGATGGGTGGGTGGGAGACTGGCAAGTGTACTTCACAGTAATGACAAAAGCCACTGGGAATTGTAAATACGTCCTAAGGTTTGTGAGTATCTTCACAGGAAGACTAGAAGTTTTCCCCAGCTATACTGAGAAAGCTGCAGAGGTAAGTACACTCTTTACAAGAAATAATTCCCCAGTTACTCTATTCAAAGTGATAACACAGTAGCATTTGTTTCTACAGTAACCCAGAAAACATCTAACACCTAGGATGCCAATGACAACTTCATGCTTTATAATGCACTGTCACCAAGTCAGATTCAACTCATCACGACCCCTCCTTTGGTTTCTGAAGTGGTATCACTATGGAAGTAGAATGCCCATCCTTCCTTCTGGTAAAGGTGAGTTTTGAACTGCCAGCCTTCTGCTTAGCAGTCACATGCATTAGACACTATACCATCAGAGCTCCCTCATGCTTCTTCGAGGCTTCATTTAACAGGAAAAACTGAAAAGATGAACCATACTCTGAAGAAGATTTTAAGTAAGTTATGTCAAGAAACGAACTTACCCTGGGTTAAGTCTATACCTATTACCTTAGAGTGGCCCCTACAAGCAGGCTCAGATTGGGTCTTTATGAAATTTTGTTTGGGAGATTCTTCTTAAAATTGGCTCAAGGGGTTGGGAGCACTGAAGGGCCCCACCTAACTTAAAATTTCAATATTCTTAAATATCTTGGAACGTTTTCATCCCTTTTGCCTACCATTAACCAGTATGCATCCAGCTGTATATATTTTCCTACAAATATTCCTTTTCATCAGTTTGTTCCTGACAAGCAAGTGCTCCTAAAGTGTTGGGAAGAGTCACACCCAAGACTTCAACTACAACCTTGAGAGACTGATTTTTGTGAAGTTTTACTAACTACTCCTTCTTTGAATCAGCAGGAGTGAAATTGTGGGTCCATTACATCAGCGTAAAACCAGCACTGGATCCCCTACTAGAAGCACTACTGAGAGAACATCATGAGAGATATCTCTCCAGCTTGGAGACAACTGGCATTTCAAACCTTTATGACACTTGAAGTATCTCTTCAAGAAAAACAAGTAATTTTTAATCTCTGATTTGTACTTCCATTTTTAGTAGTTATTTTCATTATTATTTTTCAGTCTTTCAATTTTTAGTCTCTTGCTTATTGCCTGGCTTGATATCTTAGTAATCTTTCACAATATGGTATTTGCCAACAAAAGCCACCATCACCCAAATCAGCAGGAGAATTCTAACATCTGTGCGCAGTCAACACATTCAATTTAAAAGAAAAAAAAAAATGTTCCCTTTCCAAATCTTTTAGAGCCCAACTATGGAGACCCAATAAAATGTCAGTGGTGGCTTCATGCCTTCAATTCCACTGTTTTAGAAATATTCATTAGGCATGAAACTAAGCCCCCAATTTATTCCCAGATAGCCACCACAGATAACTGAGTTTTAGGAAACATCACTCACCAGGGAACTCCAGGCTTGTGAGAATAATATCAAGACATTACCAGTGATATTGACAACCATATCTCATGCAATAATATCCAGAGTTTTGATATCATCAGATGGCAGCATCTTTTAAAAATGAAAAAAAAAATCTATCCTTACATATTATATGCACCTATGGTGTTTAATTTTTTTATGCAAAAAGTACTCTCAAAGACCTCATTGTACCTAGGTTTTAAAATGTCTCAATTTTACCCAAATGAAAGGCAGTTTACACACTCCAGCATTTGGTTTATCCCATGGTTATAGCTCCCCTAGTAAACTAACAAAATAAATAAGTCCCAATAAACCATCAAGCCATGCAGGAAACCAGAAAAAGAGTTTTCCTGAGGATGATGTTAGCAATCTGCTTACCATCACCAACTCTGAATTTAACTCCCTCATTGAAGATTTTGGGATAGCATAGAATTTTTTTTAGAATTTTGACTCTACCAGGACCAGGGATACTAGAACAAACTATATGTAACCTTTCTGATACCATCCAATTCTTATTCCAGACTACTGGCAGGACTATCAGAACACAATAAATGTCATTGGACTCCCTAGCCAGGGTAGTTTTGTACAGCCATATTACTCATCACCTATAAATTTAGCAGAGAAGAAAGGCATGTATGCAGTAGCAAACACCTCCTCCTGTGTATGATTCAACACCTCAGTCCAAGTAGAAAAGAATTTACAAGATATTGAGAAGGTAGTCAACCTGAAAAGGCACCAAGGTATCTATTTAGGGAGCAATAAATTGGATTGATGGTCTGGGCTTTTCTTGTGGTTTTCAAGCTTCCAATGGCTAAGATCCCTCTTAAAATGCATTTCAATCATCTTCTTGTTACTTATTCTGAAACTGTTTCTTAAATTTAATCATTCAGTTTATTTTCAAAGATTGTAAAATACCTGACTTTTTGTGTTAACGTCTTCTTTTGATCCACAAAAACTAGCTCAAGTATATTAAACCTTCCCTTTTGCAGACCTCCACGACAAGCTGCCACAACCTGCACAACAGTTCCATGGTGATATTTAACACAGGCTCTGTTCAGGAGGAAGAATACAGAAGAGTTGTTGCCACATCCCAAAGATTAAGAACTGTCTAACTCAAGGGGGATTTGTAACCTGGCCCCTGATCCCACAGTTCCCAATGGTAATTCACTTTAAATTGTTTCTCTTTTAGAACCAACAGTTGCAAGCAGGAGACAAGAGTACACTAGTTCCTAGATAGGCTGAACTATTATGTATGTCTATGCTGAGGAGAGTGTGTCCATGACCATGTATGGGGTTGGCAGAAAATGTTTCTGAAAGGGTATTTGTGTGTTCTGAAAGAATTCCCAGATATATAGTAGAGCAGACAAGGGACAAGCCAGCGGTCCAAACAGAGGGAATAGTTTGACCTGTGGGCTCAGGACCATAATCACAGGGGACATCAAGCTCAGTTGGCATAACGTACTACACAAAAATATTGTTCCACATTTACTTTGATGAGTAGGACTAGAATCTTAAAAGTTTTCAAGGAGTTCCTGTAAGATGAATAGGCAGAAAGATTACATAGAAAAGGGGAGCCAACTAACACAAATACAGAAGATAATCATGGACCCCTGATCCTTGAAGGGAAGGAAATAGAAGTGGACTAAGATGGGGCAATCTACGTCCATAGTGATACTATGGAAACCCAAGGAGGGGTCGCCATGGGTCAGGTCTGACTCGACGACACATAACAACAACAACAAACTCCAACTAGCAGAATAATTTTCATGAAAACACAAAAAAAGGGAGACATATGGAGCTTATGGAGCTGCAGTCTGACAGCAACCCTGATGGCACAGACAGCTTGAATATTGCCGAGTGTTGGTAGGACCTAAGAATTAACCTAAAAATTGGCCCTGGTATCCAGAGACTGCACAAAGGACTGCTCTGGTGGCTGGGAACAAAGGGGAAGTAGCAAAGAGGAAGGGGGCTGAGCTGTGGACTTTTGTCTGTCTGGAGAGTGCAGTCATTTTGAATGTTTACAAGTGGCTTGACCATTTTGGATATTTAAAGTGACAGTGTTCTCCCAGATTCCAGGGACTTAAGAAGAGCGCCCACTTACCAGGAACCCCAAGGACATTCTAGACCCCAGAGGATTGCAAAGTTGCAACATTCCCCTTGTTACTCTTATACCCCATAACCTCTTGGTGAATGGAGATGCAGCCATCCCTCACTCCCATCCACTTTCTAGGCTGGCAGGAAATCCATCCTAGTCTGTGTGCTCAGATGAAGCCTGGGTGTCTTGCTCCACCTTGCCCTATTTTTTTTTTTTCTTTTTTCTTTTGTTTAGTTTGCTTGTTTTTGTCTTTTTTTGAAGCTACTATTATTAATATTACTTTTGTCTTTTTAACTATTATTCTTTGTTTTTCCCCTCCCAGGTCCTAGTTTTCAGCTTGTTTTTCTTCTCCCTGTTCCTGGTTGTTTTTCTTTCTCTCTCACAATTAAACCAGTTCCTTGTTTTTCTTTTTGCATTTTTACCATTTTTTTTTTTCTTCATTATTCTCCTTCCCTACATTTTTTTCTCTTATTGCCTTCTCCCCAGATAATGCAATTTTATTTTCTTTTTCCCTTTTTTCTTTGTTTGGTTATTGTCCTGTGTGACTACACAGTGTATTTTTTGTCCATTTCCTTTTACTTTTTTGATGGTTATTCAATTGTTACTTTTGTCTAAATGAGTGAAAGACAGTAACAGTCCCAAATGACACAAGTACAACCAAACCTCCTGAAGTTTCACCTAGTAAGTGAGAACCACCACTTCCTTCTTCACCAATGGGCCAATGATAAACAAGCACCAAGAAGCTCCTGACTCACCCTTGGCTTCTCATCACAAACCGTTAACAGAGATCTAGATACAACAATGCCACAATGTCTTGGAGACAACAGACCATCACAGTCCACACAAAGAAGCAAGATAAAGTGGTAGAAGCAAGAGTAACAGGATATAGACCAAGAACACATCCCTGAGGAAGAAACAGTTTGAAACTTTCTGATAAGGGATTATATTTAGGTATCTTCAAAGTATTGAGAGACACACAAAGGAAAACACAGACAAAACTCTAGAAGACTTTTGGAAGAAAATACAAGAACAAAATGACTAAATAAATGAAAAATTATAAATGATTCTAAATCTACAGATAGAAATGCAGAAGATTAATACTAAATTTTCAGAAATAGATAACATATTGAAATGTTAAAGAGTAGAAATGAATCAATGGAAGACAAAAATAATGAGATTGAAGACAAATACTTGAAAACTTCTTTGGAAAGGGATCATTCAGAAAAAAAGATCAAAACAAAATGAAGAAAGACTATGGTTCATGTGGGACACCACAACAAGGAATAACCTACATGTCATTGGAATTCCAGAAAAGGAAGAGAAAATAAAACCACTGAGAAAACTGTTGAAGATTTGTTGAAGGAGAACATCCCTGATGTGAGGAAAGATGGGAATACATCCATTTAGGAAGTCCAACAAACCTCAAACAGGATAGACCCCAAAAGAAAATCACCAAGACATATCATCATCAAACTCATCAAAACCAAAGACAAAAAGAATCCTTCAAGCAGCACGGGAAAAACAAAAAGTTACTTACAAAGGACAAGCAGTAAGAATAAGCTCTGATTTCTCAGCAGAAAGGATGCAAGTGAGAAGACAATGGGAAGGTATATATAAAACCCTGAAAGAGAAAAATTTTTGACCAAGAATTATATAGCTGGCAAAATTGTCCCTCAAATATGATGGTGGAATTAGGAGATTTCTAGATAAGCAGAAACGAAGGGAATCTGTTAAAACCAGACCAACCTTACAAGAGATACTAAAAGGAGTCTTTTGAACGGAGAATGAAAAATAGCAAATGACAACTGACCACTAATACACAAGATAACATAACCCAGAAACCACAGATATGGACATATTCAAAGTAAAATGAGCTTACAAGATTGTAAACAGGGAACCAGAGACATCAATTGTCAATTGAGGACAACTACAAACCAAAAAGAGGAAAAATACTATGTATTTAGAGAACTTGTAAATGGTGAGGATGTCAAGAGAGTTGCAAGATAGACTACAGTGTTTTATTCTCAAGGAGAAAATTATAAGTCACAGTGTAACATCAAAGAAAAATGATAAACTTTCACATCATAATAAAAAAAGAAAACAAGCACAAATATTCAGCAAATACCAAAACAACAGCAACAAAGGAAATGATAACATGATTCATAAACCTAATGAGCTCAGCACAGAAAATAATATGGAACAAAGAAACCAGGGACACCAGGAAGCAACAGATAACAAAATGACAACAACCAATTCATACTTCTCAATAATTACACTGAATGTTAATGGATTAAATGCACCACTCAAGAGACGGAGAGTTGCAGATTGGATAAGAAAACAAAACCCATCAATATGCTGCTTACAAGAGACATGCCTTAGAGATAAAGACAAAAATAGACAAAAAATCAAAGGTTGGAAAAAGATATATCAAACAAATAGCAACAGTGAAAGAACAGGAGTGGCAATATTTATTTCTGATCAAATTGACTTTAAGACAAAAATCATTATATGAGCAAGGAAGGATATTATATAAATATTAAAGGATCAATTGAAGAAGAAGATATAGCCATAATAAATACCTATAGACCCAATGAAAGAACCCCAAATTATATAAATCAGACTTTTTTTAAAAGAGTTGAAAAGCAAATGGATGATTACAAAGTGGGAGTCATAGTAGGAGACTTTAATACACCACTTTATTTTTTATTTTTATTTATTTATTTTTTTTTATTTTAAGAGCTGGTTTTACATTCAAAGTCACATGTACATTTAGTTTCATTCCCCATTCGCCATGTCCAACTCCAACGCAGCCTCCTCTCCTCCCTAACCTGCAACACTCCCCCTGTGTCCCTCATAATCATGGATTCCTCTTTGTCTTGTATTTCCTCAGTTTGAATGTTGGTCCTTTGGTGTCCTATGGTTTCTTGCTTTAAGGGATGCTTTACCATTGAGTGTGTGCATGCTGCATCCTGGGTTGAGTGGTCTGCGTGTACATCTTGCTAACCATGGGGCTGAGAGCCCGCCCCTCGGGGTGAGTTTTATTCCAGGTGCTGAATGTACTTAAGGGCCGTAGTATTAGGTGTCTCACCAGACTTCATCTGACCAGTAATTCTGGTCATTATTGAGTTTTTGGATTTTGTTCCACATTTTCCCTCTCACTCAATCCAGCATCTCCAGATCTGATCTTTTCCTGAGTGGTTAGTATTGGTAGCTGGACACCATCCAGTTCTTCTGGTCTCGAGGGCCATTGCATCCTAGGGTTAATTGCTTTTAAAGGGTCTTGTTATTCATTCATTCATTCATCCATTCATTTATTTAGTGTTCTTCTTCACTTCCAATGCTGGGAGACCATTAGCTGCATCCTAGATGGCTGCTTGAAAGCTTTTAAGACCCCAATCACTACTTACCAATGTGGGATTTGGAGCAATGCTTTTATGTATTTTGTTGTGCCAATTGAGTCTGGTGTACCCCAGTACTAAGTTGCTAAGGTAGTAGCTCTATTGGATCTCTCTCCCATAGTGCTGGGATGTCTGTGGGGGATTACTCTGTGTCTGTCTTCTATTGTTTCTGTAAGGACTGCAGGTATTTTCTATCACTGGTGTGTGGGAAAGATTAGCCTCAGCTGAGTCTATCCTTGGTCTAGATTATACCTCTATTCAATGATCCCTGTCTGATCATCTCAGGTGTTTATGTGTTTATCTGTATAGGCTAGTATTTGGTGTTAATGACAATGTGGTATTGTGGACACATTGCTTGGTTTTAACATCTGTTCTCTATCCCTTATGAGCACAGTTTGGTGTCCTCTCATTTTCCAATGTTGTCGTGGTGGTCATATATCCTTCGCATACATCCCTCCCCCTACCCATGTCAGCATGTAGGCCCCAACTAGCCCTAAATGAATCCCTTCCTTTCCTTCCCCATCCTGGTAATCTACTAGGTGAGTTCCCTTTCCCAAGCAAACCCTTCTCAGTCTACAGTAATGGGCTCATACAGTACTTGTCCTTCTGCGATTGACTTATTTCACTCAGCATAATGTCCTCCAGGTTCATTCACATTGAGAGATGATTCACGTATCCCTCATGGTTCTTTAATGTGGCGTAGTATTCCATTGTGTGGATGTACCATAATTTGGTTATCCACTTATCCATTGTTGGGCATTTAGGTTGTTTCCATCTCTTTGCTATGGTGAATTGTGCTGCAGATAACATAGGTGAACATATGTCTGTTCATGAGTTATCTCTTACCTCTTTAGGATATATTCCTAGTAATGGAATTACTAGGTCAAATGGTACTTCTATTTTCAATTTTTTAGGAAATGCCATACCGTTTGCCACAATGGTTGTACCATTTTACAATCCCACCATCAGTGCAAAAGAGTTCCAATCTCTTTGCAACCTCGCCAGCATTTATTATTTTCTGACCTGTTGAACTTTGCTCTTATTGCTGGGGTGAGATGATATCTCATTGTTGTTTTGATTTGCACCTCTCTAATGACTAATGTTCATGAGCAATTTCTCATGTGTTTGTTGGCTGCTTGTATATTTTCTTTGCTGAAGTGTCTGTTTAAGTCTTTTGCCCTTTTGTGAATTGGGTTATTTGTCTTTTTGGTTTTGAGGTGTTGAAGTTTTCTGTAGATTTTGGAGATAAGTCCTTTGTCGGATATGTCATAGGCAAATATTTTCTCCCAATCTCTAGGTTCTCTTTTTACCTTTTTGATGAAATCTTTCAATGCACACAAGAATTTAATTTTTAAAAGGTCCCAGTCATCTAGCTTCTCTTCTATGTCCTGCACATTCTGGGGTATGCTTGACAGTCTATTTAGGCTGTAAATTAGGGCTCCTATATTTGCCCCTATTTTATCTTTGATGAATTTTATATTTTGGGGTTTTACATTTAAGTCTTTGATCCAGCTTGAGTATGTTTTTGTGAATGAGGTGAGGTACGGGTCTTGTTTCATTTTTCTACAGATGGATATCCAGTTTTGTCAGCACCGTTTGTTAAAGAGGCTATCCCTTCCCCATTTAATGGGCTTTGAGCTTTTGTCAAAGATCAGTTGTCCATAGATGGATGGGTCAATAAATTAATGGGTAAATAAAGCTTTAGATTCCATTCCATTGGTCTATCTGTCTATCATTGTACCAATACCATGCTGTTTTGACTACTGTGGCTATATATTAGTTCTTAAGATATGGGAATGTGAGACCTCCCACTTTGTTTTTCTTCTTGAGAAGTGCTCTGCTTATTC
>NW_006922263.1:736039-739558 GCF_000298275.1 Orycteropus afer afer | reverse complement strand
CTGGCCAGGACTTCTAATACAATGTGAAATAGAAGTGGTGATAGAGGGCATCCCTGTCTGGTTCCCGTTTGTAAGGTGAATGCCTTGAGTCTTTCTACATTAATAATGATGTTGGCTGTTGGCTTTGCATATATACCTTTTATTATGTTGAGGAATTTCCGTTCTATCCCTATTTTGCTGAGAGTTTTAATCAGGAATGGATGTTGAATTTTATCAAATGCCTTTTCTGTATCAATTGATATAATCATATGGTCTTTTTCCTTTGTTTTGTTTATGTGGTGGATTACATTGATTCATTTTCTGATGTTGAACCACCCTTGCAAACCTGGTATGAATCCCAGTTGGTCCGGATGTATTAATTTTTTGATATGTTGTTGGATTCTGTTGGCCAGGATTTTGTCAAGGTTTTTGCATCTATGTTTATGAGTGATATTGGTCTGTAGTTTTCTTTTCTAGTGTTGTCTTTCCCTGGTTTTGGTATTAGTGTTATGCTTGCTTCATAAAATGAGCTTGGGAGTACTCCATCTTTTCTATGTTCTGGAAAAGCTTGAGTAGCATAGGTGTCAACTCTTCTCTGAATATTTGATAGAATTCTCCAGTGAAGCCATCAGGGCCAGGGCTTTTCTTTGTGGGAAGTATTTTTATGACCTGTTCAATTTCTTCCCTTGTTATGGGTCTGTTCAAGTTTTCTATTTTGAGTGGAATAATTTAGGCAGATCTTGTGATTCTAGGAACTTGTCCATCTCTTCTAGATTCTCTTATCTATTGGTGTACAGTTTGTCTGTCAGTATCTTTCTTTATTTCAGTTGGTTCTGTTGTGATGACACCATTTTCATTTACAATTCTTGTGATTTGGGTCTTCTTTTTTTTTGTTAGGTCTGCCAATGGTTTATTGATTTTTTTAATCTTTTTGAAGAACCAGCTCTTTGTTTTGTTGATTTTCTCTATGGATTTTTGTTTTCTGTTTCATTTATTTCTGCTCTGATCTTTATTATTTCCTTGCTTCTAGATATAGTAAGACTCTTGCTGTTCTATTTCTCGTTGTTGTAGTTGATAAGTTACAGTGTTGATTTTGTTTATTTCCTCTTTTTTGATGTATGCATTTATTGCTATAAACTGTCCTCTTAGTACTGCTTTTGCTGTGTCCCATAGGTTTGGTAGGTTGTATCTTCATTCTCATTAGTTTCTAGGAATTTTTTTTTAATTCTGTTTTTATCTGTTCTTTAACCCAATAGTTTTTAAGCAGAGAGTTGTTCAGCTTCCACATGTTTGATGTTTTTTCCTTGTTCTTCCTATTATTAATTTCTAGTTTTATAGCATTGTGGTCAGAGAAGATGCTTTGCAGTATTTCAATGCTTTTGAATTTATTCAGGTTTGTTTTATGTCCTGGCATATGTTCTGTTCTGCAGAAGGACCCATGTGCACTAGAAAATAACATGAATTGTGTTTTTGTTGGGTGAAGTACTCTATATATGTCTA
The DNA here is from genome assembly GCF_000298275.1 of Orycteropus afer afer. Taxonomy (NCBI): domain Eukaryota; kingdom Metazoa; phylum Chordata; class Mammalia; order Tubulidentata; family Orycteropodidae; genus Orycteropus; species Orycteropus afer. The sequence continues at coordinate 738,079 of NW_006922263.1, read as the reverse complement.
TGAGTTCCAGTTGGTTGATTGTGTTGTTAAGTTCTTCTGTATCTTTGCTGATTTTTTTTTTCCCGTTGACCTGTCTCTCCTTTCAAGTGGTGTGTTAAAGTCTCCCACTACCGATGTTGAGTTGTCTATCATTCCTTTTAATTCAGTTAATATTTGCTTTATGTATTCTGGAGCATTTTCATTGGTTGCATAAATATTTATTATTGTAACCTCTTCTTTGTCGATTGACCCTTTCAGCATCATATAATGCCCATTCTTTTCTCTTAAGATGTTTTTCAACTTAATGTCTATTTTATCAGAAATCATAATTGTTACCCTTGCCCTTTTTTGGTTTCCATTGGCTTGGTATATTCTTTTCCATCCTTTAACTCTTAATTTGTTTTTATCTTTGTGTCTAAGGTGTGTCTCTTGTAGGCAGCATATTGATAGGTCTTCTTTTCTTATCCAGTCTGCCACCCTCTTTCTCTTGATAGGTGCATTTAGTTCTTTCACATTGAATGTGATTAGTGATAGGTATGAATTGATTGGTGTCATTCTATTGTGGTTTTTTTGTCGTGTCGTTGGTGATTCCTTGGTCTGTGTATATTTCTGTGCTGAGTTCAGTTTGTTGGCTATTGCTTTCTCCCTTTTCTTCTTTATAGTTGGTTTTGTGTTTATTAAGCCCATATGTTTTCCTTCATTCTGGATTTGCTTAGAAGAATTGTTACTCTTCTTTGTGGTTACCTTGAAGTATATTCTTATCTCTACATTTATAGAACAGTGCATGCTGCAAAGACATTGTCGTGTTTTGACCCTCTCCATTTGAGGGTCGTACTTAGAAGTATTATTCCCTCTGATAGGTTAGTTGCTGTTGTTGTGTGCTGCTTGAGTTCCTTGGTTTCTAAGGTAGAATGGTTTTATTATGAGTATCTATTTCTGATTTGGTTTTAGAGTTGATGTCACATATCCTCATTTTGCTGATCTCTGTTGTGGGTTCTTTATTTGTAGCACTTCCTGAAGCATTTCTTGAAGGGTTGGTTTGGTTTTCAAAAATTCTCTTAATTTCTGTTTATCTGAGAATGCCTTGATTTCATCCTCTTATTTTATGGATAAATTTGGTTGGATATAGGATTCTTGGTTGGAAGTTTTTTCCTTCAGAGTTTTATATATACTGTCTCAATGCCTTCTTGCCTGCATGGTTTCTGCTGCGTAATCGGAGCTCAGCCTACCTGTTTGATTATTATAAGTAATATTTCTTTTTTCCCAGGAAGCTCTCAAAATTTTTTCTTTGTCTTTTGTTTCGGAAAGTTTGATTATTATATGCTTTGGTGTCTTTTTTTGGGGGTCTATCTTGTGTGGGGTTCTATGAGCTTCTCAGACAAATATCTTTTCTTCCTCCATGATATGGGGGAAGTTTTCTGCTAGCAGGTCTTCCACAATTTTCTCAGTCACCTTTTTCACCTCTTTTTGTTTTAGAATTCCAATGAGTCTTATATTGTTTCATCTCATGTCATCACATATAATTCTTAGGCTCTCTTCATTTCTCTTAAATCTTTGTTCTGATTTTTCTTCATACAGGCTAGTGTCAAGGGATTTGTCTTCTAGTTTTGACATGTGTTCTTCAACCAGTTCTAGTCTTCTCTTTTGAGCTTCTCCTGTGTTGTGTAGTTCTGTCATTTTGGTTCTCATGGTTTGCATTTCAATAGACATTTTCTGCATTTCTAACTGTTGTTTTTGTATGAGTTCTGTTTGTGCATTAATCTTAATATTCTGTTCCTCAATGATTTTCCTGAGTTCCTCCAGGACACTTTCTGTGTTCTTCTTTCTGTTTGGGGTTTCCTTAGGCTTTTGTATAGCTCTATAAACATATCTTCTAAACTCCTTCTCAGATAATTCTACTGCCTCCTCTTCCTCCATGTATAATGAGACTTTGTTTGTGGTTTTGCTTCTTGTTTTTGTTGTTGTTGTTGTTTGTTTGTTTGTTTGGTTGATTGATTTGAGGTTGCCTATTGTTTCCTAGGGAGCTCTGGTAGCATAGTGGCTAAGGCACTTGACTGCTAA
>NW_006922263.1:711321-735919 GCF_000298275.1 Orycteropus afer afer | reverse complement strand
CCGACTTGATGGCACATAACAACAACAACAACAACAATTGTTTCCTAGACATTTTGAGGTTGTCTTTAACTGCTGGTTATATGTTGATTTGTGTTGTCTTGGTTTTATGGTTTAATATTTTGAGAAGGTGAAGTTGGTGTATTTTATTTTATTATTGATTTAAGTATGCTGGGTCGCTCTGCTGTTTTCTTTGTGATGGTGGAATCACTGTGTGGAATGTGGATATGTGTTTCTCTTTGTCATAAAGAGGTCTTAGAGTTCAAACCCGGATGTTTTATGGTAATAGGCTAAATTGGTTTCTTCTATTGAATGAGTGAAGTTATTGGTGGAGAAGGTGGGAGCAGAAGAAGGAAAGCTTGGTGTTGCTAGGGCCAGTTTCTAGGACTTTGAACAGGCTGCTACTGATGATGTAGTACTGTTATTTACAAGCCCATGGCTCAATTTCAGGAAAGATTCCTGTTGTTAGTGAGTAGCCACTTTCTGCCAGGCTCAGGCACACTCAAAGACCTCACTTCCAAGGCCCCTCGATGCCAAAAAGCCCATCCAAGGCAAATTCTCAGGACCACACTCAGCTGCAAATTCCTTTCTCTCCACTCCATCTGCCTGCCATGCTGGCACAATCCTCCCAGACCATGAATGGCTCGGGAGTTTGTCTGTGATATTGCCCACCTGCAGTGCCAAAGATGCCTGCGATTTCAGCTATTCTGGAGTTGGGATAGTGCCTGTTAGTAATCTGTGGTCCCAATACCAGTGACAAAGACAAGCACAGACCTCTCAATGTCTCCCACACTGACCCAAGGCCACTCAGTGACCCGCTGAAGAGAGAGCGAGCTCACCCTCCTGGAGCACCAGTGAGCTCTCTGCTTGGGTTTCAGTGGTGCTGCATATGCCCGTATGAACCTAGCTGACCTAAGTTACCAATAAAATCAGGCGCTGAAGGTACATCCTTGGGGTGATTATTGGGATGATGGTGTGGTCACTGTTATGCTGATAGAGGGTGTCTTCTTCTTTGGATCATGGAGATCTCAGGTGGCCACTCTCACCTGCCAGGCAGTGCCTGCTCCAGGGAAGTTTCCAATGGCCTTTCTTGGCTGCTTATCCACCATCTGCAGGGTAGATCTTCCCCCAAATAATTTCCCTGTGCCTTTCCTCTAATTCTGCTCTTCTGTGTCTGGTGCACTCTGATTCAGTGAGCTTTTCAGAGCATCAAAATCCCTAATTCAAACTGCTGTACCTAGTTTTTCAAGCACTAAGATGCTAGAGGGAAATAGTGTGGTGATTACTGATGGGACTCCATTATGAATCTTAATACACCACTTTAAATGAAACATAGAACAACTGAAAAGAAAATCCACAAAGATGCAGAAGAGCTAAACAATAGAACCCACCAACTTGGCCTTATAGACATCTACAGAGCACTTCACCCAACAATAGCAAAATATACATTCTTTTCCAGTGCACATGGAACATTTCCCTCAATATTCCATATGTTAGGCCATAAAGCAAGCCTTAATAAATTTAAAAACATTGAAATACTGAAAATTATCTTCTCAGATCATAATGCAACAGAATTAGAAATCAACAGTAGGAAGATCAATAGAAAAGGGGTAAACACATGGAAACTAAATAACATACTCTTTAAGAAATACTGGGTAAGAGAAGAAATAAAAATTGAAATTCAAAAATTTCTGAAATCAAACAAGAATGAAAACACGACATAACGAAATCTTTGGGACACAGCAAACACAGTGATCAGAGGCCAGTATATAGCAATAAATGCACAAATCAAAAAAGAAGAAAGCCAAAATCAACACTTTAAACCAACATCTCCAACAATTAGAAAAAGAACAGCAAGAAAAACCTACAGGAACCAGAAGAAAGGAAATAAGATTTGAACAGAAATCAATGTAACAGAAAATAGAAGCACAATAGAAAAAAAATCAGTAAGACCAGAAGTTGGTTTTTTGAAAAATCAATAAAATTGACAAACCACTGGCAAATTTAACAAAGGAAAAAAGGGAGAACATATAAGTAACATGAATAAGAAACAAAATGGGTGAACCAGCTGAAAGAAAATGGATAATATCAGGATACTATGAAGAACTTTACTCCAACAAATTTGAAAATCTGGAAGCAGTGGATAGATTTCTAGAAACACATCACTTAACTAGCACAGACTGATGTGGAAAAGTCGAACAGATCCATAACAAAAGGAAAAATTGAACAGGTCATCAAAAATTACCAAAATAAAAGTCCTGGCCCAGACAGTTTCACCAAAGAATTCTACCAAACATTCAAGAAGAACTGATGCCATTCCTACTCAAATTATTCCAAAATACAGAAAAGAATGGAGTCCTCCCTAACTCATATGAAGGAAGCATAACCTTGATAGCAAAACCAGGCAAAGACATGACTCAAAAAGAAAAGTACAGACCAGCATCCCTCATGTATATAGATGCAAAAATCTTCAACAATGTCCTATCCAATAGATTCTAACAACATACCAAGAAAATCATTTATTATGACCAAGTGGGGTTCATATCAGGTATGCAAGGATGGTTCAACATTAGAAAAACAATCAACATCATCCACCACATAAATAAAACAAAGGAGAAAAACTACATTATCATATCAATTATGGCAAAAAAGGCATTTGATAAAATCTGACACTCATTCCTGATCAAAAATTTCAACAAAAGAGGAATAGAAGGGACATTCCTCAATATAACAAAGGACATCTATGCAAAAACAACAGCCAACATTATACTCAATGAAGAGAGAATGAAACAATTCTTCTTGCGAACAGGACCTAGATAAGGATCTCTTCTATCAGCACTTCTATTCAACATTGTACTGGAAGTCCTAGCCAGGACAATATGGCCAGCAAGGTAAATCAAAGCATCCAAATTGGTAAGGAAGAAGTCAAACTATCCCTATTTGCTGATGATATAATCCTATACCTAGAAAACCCAAGAGACTCAGTCAAAGATCTAATGGAACTAATTGAGAGATTTAGCATCATGGCAGGAAAAAATCAGCATCCAAAAATCAGTTGGATTACTCTACGCCAGCACAGAGATTGCTTAAAAAGAAATAAAGAAATCAATACCATTTACAATAGCTACCAAAAAAGTAAAATATTTGGGAGTAAATCTTACCAGGAATACAAAAGACCTGTACAAAGAAAACTATAAAAAACTAGTTCAATAAACCATAAGGGATCTACATGAATGGAAGAACATTCCATCCTCATGGATAGGAAGATTGAACATTGTGAATATGCCAATTCTACCCAAAGCAATCCATACTTTCAATGCAATCCCAATCCACATCCCATCAACATGTTTTAAGAATATGGGAAAAACAATCACAAACTTTATATGGAAAGTAAAAGGACCTTGGATAAGCAAAGCACTACTGAAGAAGAAGAACAAAGTAGAAGGTCTCACACTGCTAGATTTCAAAACCTTCTATACAGCCACAGTAGTCAAAACTACCTGGTACTTGTTTAATGATGGACACATAGACCAATGGAATAGAACAGAGAACCCAGAAATTGATCCATCGACCTATGGTCAGCTGATCTTTCACAAAGGGCCAAAATCCGTTAAATGGGGAACAGAATGTTTGTTTAATAAATGGTGCTAGAAAAACTGGATATCAATTTGTAGAAAAATGAAACAAGATCTGTACCTCATACCATACACAAAAACAAACTCCAGATGGGATCAAAGACTTAAATGTGGAACCTAAAACTATAGAGTTCCTCAAGGAAAAACTAGGGGCAATTTCAGGGGCCCTAATATACAGCATAAATAGACCATCAAGCATAACTCAAAATGTACAAACAGCTGAAGATAAACTAGATGAATGGGATCTTCTAAAAATTAAATTTTTATGTGCTTCCAAATTCTTCTCCAAAAGAGTCAAAAGAGAACCTACAGATTGGGAAAAAATCATTTGGGAATAACATATCTGGCAAGGGACTTATCTCTAGAACTTACAGAGAACTCCAACACCTCAGTAACAAAAAGGCAAATAAACCAATTAAAAAATGGGCAGAAGACATGAATAGACACTTCACCATGAAGGATATTCAGGCAGCCAACAAACATATGAAGAAATGCTCATGATCATTAGCCATTGTTGTTGTTGTTGTTATGTGCTGTTGAGTTGGACTCGACTCACAGCAACCATTATAGAGCTGCAAAAAAAAAAAAAAAAAAAAAAACAATGAGATACTATTTGCTCCAGCACTAGTAGCAAAGTTCAGCAAGACACAAAATAACCAATGCTATTGAGGATATGGAGAGATTGGGACTCATACACTACTGGTGGAACTGTCAAATGGTAAAACCACTGTGGAAAGCAGTATGGCAATTCCTTAAAAAGTTGGAAGTGAAAGTACCATTTGACCCACCCATTCCATTACTAGGAATATATCCTAAAAAAAGTGAGATCGATTACAAGAACAGACATATGCAAACCCATGTTCATCACAGCACTATTTACAATAGCCAAAATATGCAAACAACCTAGGTGTCCATCAACTGAAGAATGGATAACCAAACTATGGTACATACACACAATGGAATACTATGAAAACATAAAGAATAACCTAGAATCTGCAAAACACCACATAATGTTGATGAACTTGGACGGCATTATACTGAGTGAAATAAGTCAGTCAGAGGACAAATAATATATTAGTCCATTATTGTAAAAGTCAAGGAAAGGTGTATATATAGAAGGAAATTTTCTTTGTTGGTTACCAGGGGTAGGAGGGTAGGGTAGGGAAAACTGCTAGATAGGTAGAAATAAGTATTGGTTTGGGTGAAGGGAAGGGAAATGTACCAAATGTGAGTGACTAACATGTTGGCATTGAGGAAGAGGAAGATATAGAGAAATATATGTGAGGTACAGACAACAAAGGTGAACCCTTTCACACATGCAGTACTGCATTGTCAGTGAAGGCAACATGGGTATACAGGGGGATAGATGAGTGGGCAGGCTGAACTATTAGGTATGTCTATGAAGCAGGGAGTGCACCCAAGACCAAGTTAGGGTTGGCAGACAATGGTTCTAGAGGTGTATTTTTATTATCTGAATTTCCAAGTGTATAATAGAGCTGACAAGAGACAAGTTTGTAGTCACTTCTTGGTCACAGCCAGATACTCAGAGGGACTGGGCAGTTGAACCTGTGGGCTCAGGACCATAACCACAGGGGACATCAAGATCAATTGGCATAACATACTACCCAAAGCATTATTCCACCTCCTACTTTGGGGAGTAGCCACTGGGATCTTAAAAACTTGCAAGCAGCCATCTAAATGCAACATTGGGTCTCTCCTCATCCAGAGCAAAGAAGAATGAAGAAAACCAAAGATTCATGGAAACAATTAGTCCTAGTGACTGGTACACCATGCAATCTGCAGCCTATATGACTATGAGACTAGAAGAACTAGATGGTGCCAAGCTACCACTGTCAACCACTTGGAGGGGCATCTATGTAGGAGATCCTGGATAGAGTGGGAGAACAATGTGGAACAAAACTCAAAATCATTTGGAAAAAAAAAAGGGGGGGAGCCTCATTTGCTAGTCTGATAGAGCCTGGTGGAACCACTGAGACTATGGCTCCTAGCTGTCCTTCAGGTCTGGAATTGAACCCACACTTACAACTTCCAGCCAAACAAAAGACAGGCATATGAGGTGAAAATTTACCTGAGGTAGATACACTCATTAGAGAGAACAATCATGGGAGGAAGAAGGGCTGTTTATCCACAGGGAGACAGCTCGGGGGCAGGAGTGCAAGCAAGGATGAACAGGGAAGAGGTAACTATTGGGAGGAAGTGGGAGAGCTGTTGCATTGGGGTAAATTGTAGTCAATGTCATGAGACAAAGTGTATGTGAACTGCTGTATGGAAAGTGAATTTGCTCTGTAAATTTCCACCAAATCACAATTGTTGTTGTTGTTGTTGTTATGTGCCGTCGAGTCGGCCCCGACTCATAGCGACCCCTCCTTGGGTTTCCGAGGCAGTATCACTACGGAAGTAGGATTGCCCAACCTTCCTTCCGAGGAGTGGCTGGTGGGTTTGAACCGCCAGCCGTCTGGTTAGCAGGCAAGTGACTTAGCCACTATGCTACCAGAGCTCCCAAATCACAATTAGAAAAAAAAAAAAAAAATGCTTGCAAGCAGCCACCTAGATACAATGTTTTCTTTTTTTTTTTTTTTTTTTCCCCCTCATACAGAACAAAGAAGAATGAAGAAAACCAAAGATGCATGGAAACAATTAGTCCAAGGGGCTGGTACATCCTGGTATCTTCCACCTATACAACTATGAGACCAGAAGAACTACATGGTGTCTGGTTACCACAGTCAACCCCTCGGAGTGGGATTTATGTAGGAGATCCTGGATAGAGTCAGAGAACAATGGGGAACAAAACTAAAAGTCATTAAAAAAAATGGAACCAGGTTTGCTGATTTGATAGAGCCTCATAGAACCACTCTCATGGCTTGTAGCTCAACAATAGACAGAACATTTACATTAGGTAGATGAACTCCTTGGAGAGATCAATCATGGGAGAATAGAAGGGATGTTATAGTGACAGAAAGACAGCTTGGGAGGCAGGAGTGCATGAGAGAGAAGGACACAGGAGAGAGGTAACTATGAGGAATAAGTGGATGGGGAGCTGTTCCATTGTGAGGAATTGTAGTCGATGCCATGTGACAAAGTGTATATGAGCTGCTATATAGAAAGTGAATTTTCTTGTAAACTTTCATCCAAATCACAATAAAATTTTGGGGAAAAAAAATGAGCACACCAGTTCCTACCAGACTTAGCCCACAGAACATGCAAAGAAGACTCCAGCCTTGTCCTAAGATGATCAAGTGGCATATCCCCCATGAAAACTCCCCTGCCGATCATGCTAAGGCCACCATTTTTAGAATATGCAATGTATGACCTCTGCACACACACTTGCACTGCTCTAAACATTTTTATGCATTATATAAAATTTTAATAAATACATATAACTTCCCTTTTCAAACTCTATAATATTGTAACTCACTCTTACTTCACGGAATCAGATCCGAGAGAGATTCAGCTGGCTTCCTACCTAGTGGTATGTAAAGAGCTCCTTTCTCTTCCTCAAAGGCTGGTGGCCAGATATTATACACTGTGTGTGCCAGACTATGATCCTCCTTGGGGTCCTTCCTATAACAGTATCTTAAATTTATTCTTATTTTTCTCATATCTTTTCCACTGAAAAAAACCTACATCAATTCCCATAACTAAAACATGTCAGGTGCTTCGTGTAGGTAATTCTCTGTTGTAACAAGAAGCACGGAGGGTGTATTTTCCTTCAAGGAGTTATTTCAAGTGATGGAATTTATTCAAAGATAAACAAGCTTTCTTTTCCCATTTTTAATAGAACACTTTATTTCTGATGGTTCAAATTCATCCTGTATGGAACGTAATAGACAAATCCAGATTGTAGTTAACACATGCTGTTTTAATTGTCTTGTTGAGAATATGGCCAATTGAAACTACTAATTTTCTGTCACTGTCTAACAAATTATAGCAACCTTGTAGGCTTATTGTCTTCCAGGTTCCACGGATCAAGAAAGTATTAAGAAATTAGCTAGATTAGCTATGTCCTCCACAAAGGTTCCACCAGGCTAGAATCAGCATGGATGAAAAAATGTATTCCCTACTGTCGGTATGACCAATGTCCCCAATTTTCTTATTAGCTGTTGCATTAGCATTTTCTGCTCCTAAAACTCACCAACAGCTCCTTGGCATGTGGACTTATAAGCAAACCACACATAGGTGTTTGCTTTCTTCTATGCTACTACAAACGTATCTCTTTGATGCCTTCCCTAAAGAGGGCAAGCCCTCCAAAAGTTTCCTTTTGATCAACTTAAAGTCAACTGTCTTAGTAATTAATCACAGCATGGAAAACCCCTCATACTCAGGTTTCTCTCACTTCAAGGACTCCCTGATTGAAGCAAATGGTTAAGTTGGGCTACTAAGCAACTGAACATTTGGCATTTTAAACTCACCCAGAGGCACCTCAGACATCAAGCTTGACAATCTGCATTTGAAAGATGACAGCCTTGAAAACTCTCAGGTTCTTCTCTGTACACATAGGGTCTCCATAAATTGGAATCAACTGGAAGGCAACTAATAAAAACAGCCACCCACATTCCAAATGAAAGGGTTGCACAGGTTGATTATAATGGGGCAGGAATCTTGGAAAATTATCTTAGAAACCTGCCTTACACAGAAACCAAAAATAAATGTTAATTACCATGATTTATTTTTATGGGGCTATGCATTAATTTTGTAAAGTAAATTGCTATTTCCATGGTTTACATTAATCATTTCTAAAAAATTATCTTAAGTATGCTTGAAGCATAAAACAACGTGCTAATGTTTTAGGAGGAGACCAATTTTGCTAAACATTTTACTGTAGAAGCCTCCTTCATACTCCCTTCTAATCATGATCTCTAAAAGGAATTACTGTCTTGATTTCTGAAAATACAAGTTAATTTTCCTAGTCAAATTTTGGAAATTATTTCTATGTATAGCCATTCCCAATTTTATTTTTACTTTTCTTCATTTTCATAGCTCCAACTAATACATTATGGTTACGTACAAAATATTCAAAATAAATATTTTATATTTCCTTAGAGAAATTGTTTTACTCTAAGAATTGTGAGGAAAGCAATGTGGTTAACCAAAAGAAATGTTACTTACTGACTTTCCCAGCCTTTGTAAATCCCAACATTCATTCCTTCCTTAAATATTTGTTATATAAAATAAATTTATAAATGTTGGGGTTACAGATAGGTTGTGGAACGCTGTTGCATGATTATTACGCTACATAGTTGGCAATCTCTTTTCTGCAAAGATAGGAAAAACTTACAGTTAACTGAGTCGCTGACAGCATTTTCATATCTACAAATTTGAAGACAAATTTATTTTGTAATATGTATTCCTTGTTCTTGAGATACTACCTACAAAAAACTCATCACAATCCAGTCTTAATTCCATATCACTGAAGTTGTCAGGAAAATAAAACTTAAAGTTTGTAATATGTTGATTTGACTTTCAGGAAATCTAACTTACAAAATAAAAATCAGCTACAGTACAATGAAAGAGAATAATAAGATAAATATAAGAAATAGAAGAATGAGAAATTATAAAAAGGAGAAGAAAAGAAGTAAGAATAATGTTTATGGCCTAACATATTCAGTTCTACAAATTATTGAAAATTATAGTGACATATTTAAAGTTTTACACATTATAAAAAATGTTTATGGCTAAAACAAATATGTTTTACTATTTTAAATGTGGCACTGATCTGCTGGCTTCATCAAAAATCAAGTTGAATCTCACGATTCCTAATTACACTTCAAAATTTATAAGTTCATTCTGTAAATATTTGGCATTCTGTTGATGGTCATGTAGAAGATCTTTGAAACATGAAATTATATAAGAATGAAAATAGATTTATATGAGAGAAAGACAACCAACTATTTGCAGTATTGTTATTTACTATTGAGTCACCTGTGACTCAATGACATCGTGTATAACAGAACAAAATGTCCCCTGGTTCTGTGCCATCTTCATGATTGATGTTACATTCAAACCCATTATTAATTTTAACAAGGACCTTCTTTGCCTTTGCTGACCCTTTGGTAATGAGTCTAAATTAAGCCAGCCAAAGTGTCACCTTCCTCACTTCTAAGGAGCGTTCCTGTTGTATTTCTTCTAAGACTAATGTGTTTGTTCTTCTGGGAGTCCACAGTGTATTTAATATTCAACACCATAATTTGAATTCATCAATTCTTTCTTCTTTTTTTATTGACTAACTTTCACATGCATATGAAGCAATTAAAAAGACCATGGCTTGGGTCGGGTACACTTTAAATTTCAAATTGATATATTTGCTTTTAAAAACTTTAAGCAGGTTTTTTTTTTTTTTTTTTTTTTTTTTTTGCAGCAGGTATGTCCAACACAATGTGTTGTTTGATCTTTTAACTGTTGCTTCCATTGACATTGCTTGTTGATCCAAATAGAATGCAATCATTGAAATTATCAATTTCCTTTCCTCTTTAACCTCAATTTCTTCTTCATTTTTGCAGTATATGAGGTTATAAAAGATACAGTTTGATATGCTCATACAGGAACTAAATATCTCATAATATTTTTCATTTGTTACTTCTGATTAGTTTTATAATCCATATTCTCCTCTCAATTTTTTTTGCCTTCAATATTCTCCGACTCTGTTATATTTGAAAAGTTTAAATTAGGTTTTATAAGCTATTTCTCCATCCCAGTCCTATAAATGCTCTTAAAATTGACTGAGATCTTCATTTAATGATATCAAGTTTCAACTTCTCAGGTTGTCTAATCCTGTTTCCTTCATTCCTTTCTAGAAGCTGTTACTGAAAGTATAGCCCAAAAAACCTGATTCAGATAAATCTGACTCATACTTAATTTCCAGAGGAACTCAACCTATAAATATTGGGAGTACATTCCAATTCCATCAACTCCTTTTCTTTAACACACTACATATATTTCACAGATCAGTGGTATTATTAACTATCAACTGTCCACTTTCTAAATTACATTTCAGTGACCTATCTTGGCAGCTCTGGTAGCATAATGGCTAAACCACTTGACCGCTAACCAGAAGGCTGGTGGTTCAAACCCACCAGCCACTCCTCGGAAGGAAGGTTGGGCAATCCTACTTCTGTAGTGATACTGCCTCGGAAACCCAAGGAGGGGTCGCTATGAGTCGGGGCTTACTTGATGGCACATAGCAACAACAACAACAACATCTTGGCAGTCCCTAGGTAGTTGAAACTATGTACCTAGAATTGCTGTCTTTATGGCAAGAATGCAAGGGTCTCCAACAGATGATCCACTTGAAGCATAGAAAATAGAAATAGAGCAGAAAATACATTGTAAGACTATCATACCTACTTCATTTTTGTATTTGATTATTTATACTTGTTAAACCCAGTAGTATTAGGGCAAAATTGTGCAGGATGTAATGTGTGCATCTTGCATGGGTATTTTTATTTTCTTATTGAGTAAAGAAGACAGTTTAATTTTAAAAATAAATTGAATATTACAGTTATGATTTTAAACATCAAAAAAATGTAATAAGGTTTACCCATGCTCATGCCATTTTGAAATAAATTAAAACTCTATTATAAGTGGTTGTATTTCACTTCCAGATTTTCAACATAATTTTCTCTCTTGCTTCCTCTTCTGAACTCTATTTTGCATTTGGTCCTTATAGACAACCTGGACTTTTATAACATTTTATCCCAACTGAATTTGAAAACTTCCACTATAATGTATCCAGGGTTTATAAATAAGTACACAGATTTTTAAATTATTGCCATTGTATTAAAAGTATATCAATATGTTTAAGTAAAACTAGAGTAAAAGAGATCTCCCATTCTCTTAAAGATGATTATTATAGAAAGAGTCCTTAAGTTCTAGATTTGTATGTATCACACTATTTTAAACATTATACAACAGGAATATAAAAAAATTTGGAATATGTACGCATAAGAAATTTGTTATTTGTAAGAATATGGTGGGAGCTTTTAGAAGAATACACAGGGCTTGAATTAATTGAACATATAAAGAGTTGCCCATATGAGAAGTATATGATAAGGACAGACACAATTCCTAGGCTGAATAAATAAAATGTGTGCTTATCTGTACCCACTGCACAATTGGGTGATGTAGTAAGAATGATTTAGCTAGAGATGTTGATTTACATGGTTAAAAAATAAACATGATTCTGAAAAGAACTAATTCTGCCAGTTAATGACAAACTTCAGATATTACTATAAGGATTTAATTTGATGACAAATGTATTATAGTAAGATAATATCATGTAAAATCAGTTAAAAAAGGCACCCTAGCTTAGAGTAGATACAATCAAAAGAACTGGGATTGAGTAGATATGGAGAAGATGAATAGAAACTTTCCAGCCTAATGGACACCCTGAAAAAATGGAAAAAAAAAAAAAAAAAAGGTTAGGATAAATGGAGGTAAAAGAGAAATAGATTAGAAGAAAATGTTTATTTCATGAAAGTTAAATATATGTCATTGGGAGAAAATTCTGGGGCAAGTGTTTTGAAGATAACTTTGAATATTTGACTACAGAACAAAAAGATAGAAAAGTGGTAGTAAATGTGAGAGTTGTCACACAATGGTAGTGATTAAAAGCAGAAATGTAGATGAGCAGGTTGGTAGAAAAAGTTAGTAAAAACGGTGCAAAAGTGAGCTTAGGCTAAGTATTTGGAAATATTCTGAGCAAAAAACATTACCCACTACTCAACTTGTAGGAAACTCACTTGTGAGAAACCTGTGCTACAGCAAACTGCTCCAAGAGTCTACACTAAGGAAAATAAATGGTTTGAACACTTTTATTACTTGCCTGCCATCTTATTATTAATTGCACTGACTGTGTGAGTGACTATTTGCGCAGCTACTATAAAGTGAACTAAATTTCAAGATAAAAAATATATATCATTTATAGAGGCAGAAGCAAGGTTGATGATTAAATGAAATACATAGAAAGGCATCAGTTTTAAATTACAGTTTAACTCCTTCTGGGGTTGAAAATATTTTTCACACTTGCACCAAAATTCACCCAACTATATTTATAACGTAAAAGAAAAGAAGTAGATGTACATAATTCAAAAATTTCAGCATCTAGAAACTTTCTCTTTGATATGTTTCTCGAATGTGCTTAAGAATACCTATTAGGATGCATAAGTGATTAAATTTTATTTTACTTTTATTTTTGTTTAACAGAGATCATAATAGGAATTTTTGAAATGTGGAATTTAGATCTATGAATTACTTTCTAAAAAACTTTGTAATGATCAGCAACTCTTAAACCTATAATCATATCTAATTCAGATAATATATTAACAGTTTCCTTTTTACATTAAATCATGTACAAAATAAATAAGGGAAAGAATAATAAATTTGATAAAGTTGTTATCTTGGAAAGAAATATATCAGTAACCTACCCTGATGTTAATGAAATAAAAATCATGTATTACTGTGTCACTGTATGAAGATTTTGAAAACATTCTCATAAATGAATGTGGAAATTTACTCTGCCACTATTTCAAGCAGGCAAATAGGAAAATGGTGAAGAATCATTTACATAATGGACAAATGTAAATTCATTCTAGTTGTAGAGATAAGTTCCCTGCTGTCTTGATTATATTATGCTTTCCTGCTGCTACATGAGCTCTTATAAAACTGAAAAAAATAACATTATGCAGTTATGAGTATGAAGCAAAGAAGCAGCAGTGTGATGTTTCATTGATTTCTTCACCCCTAAAGTTTCAGCTCATGAATTATCCTCGCTACAGATATTTGGCACATGAAATCATCTGCCTGAAAGATAAACTATAAGGAATAACACATAAGAGAATCCAACTTTAACTGCTAACTTCAAGGAATTTGAGATAAAGAAAATTAGATTTTATTGTGGTGGCTCATGATTGTTTGTTCAATGAGTTGTCTCAGAATCTAATTTCCACATTACCCATTTTCTGGGTAAATAATTGATTCTTTTATTTCATTTATGGTGAAGTGAAAGTTCTACAGTCTTCTTGACTTTTTATGAGAAGTATTTTCTAAATCATCAGTCTTATGAAAGATAAAACTTGTCTGTTTATATAACAGTCTTTGTTAAATTTTAATCAATCATAAGTACATGACCTTATAATGAATTAATATTTTGAGAAATATATTTCTGGTGATTTATTTCACATTCCAATTATGTTTCACATAAATAATTTGGAAAATTAGTTTTCTTAATATAAGGAAAAAGTAATGTATTTATATATATAAGCTATATAACCCTAAGAAACTCAGTGTCCAATAATTACCCTGTTTCTTCCACATTGTCATACCTTTTCACCTTGTGTACCTATCTATCTATACAGCTGTTATATTAATACTGTTACTGCAATGTTTTATATATGATGGTATTTACCTATTTCCTTTAACTTTTATGTTTTCTCTAGTGTCTTCCTTTGACTTGATCGTTCTGAACTTACCTCCTCCTTATTGTATATTGCCTTTCCTACTATGCCATGTGACAGGAAAATTGTGTGTCAACTTGTCCTGCCTGGTTTTGAGTGGCCGGACATTTGGATATAGTTATTCCCCATGATGAGACTGGTAATCAGCTCCATGGTGAAATCTACTGATGCAGGTGAGTAGGTGTCTTAGAGATATGCTTGGCCAAATGCAGGTTCAAGCATGCTAAAAATCTACAGGAACTTTTCTCAATACTTCTTACATACTGGAAGCAGACCACTTGCGTAAGGTAGGTACTCACCAGCTGTAGTAGATTCTGTCATGGAGTTGATTACCAGTCTCACCATGAGGAATAACTACCTCCAGCTACCCAGCCACTCAAAACCAGGCCCAGGCAAGTTGGCACATGACTTAACTACCACAATTCCACCCCTTGTAAACTTGGCAAGTATCTAAGAAGCACTGAAGAAGGTCCAGTATATAAGAAGCATTGAAAAAGTCTCTGCAGCTTTTCAGCATTCTTGAATCTTGCATTTGGTGGAGTCATCAGTGAATGGCCTGTCCTATTGTCTATTGATCTCGGGATTGTCTCTAGACTTGAACTAGTGGCCTGATGTATTGTTTGATAGTCTTGGGATTTGGCATTTTATTTGTTGACCTTGAGTTTGTCAGACTCAGAATCCAGTAGCTGCCTGAATTAAGAGAAGCCTCTAGCTTCAGTGGTCTGGGAGCAAGAAACAGAGGTGAAGCCCATGATTGAGAGGCCTTTGCCCAGTCCCTAGAGCTTAGCACTTTGCACTTGGACTTCTAGCCTCCTAAACTGTAAGAGAATAAATCCATTTTTGTTAAAGCCATACATTTGTGGTATTTCTGTTAGAGTGGCATTAGAGGTTACTAAAACAGAATTTGGTACCAAAAGAGTGGGGTGCCACTCTGTCAGGTATCTAAAATGTGGAAACAGGAGTGGAATGCATCCTTGACCTGAGATACTGACAGAGAGACACCAGCTAAGAGACACCAGCTCAGAGACATTGGTAGAGAGACCTCTGCAGAGGGATGGCAGCAGTAGAGCCGAAACCAATATGAGACAGAAACAGGCTCACCAGCCCATGAAAAGAAAGCTAGATGCCAATGGGTAGGTGTCTTCCAGGAAGAGTGGCTTGCCTTCAGGTATTAATTGGTAGAAAAGTCCTGCGTGAGATGGAGTAGCAGGGTTGCTGGCCCATGGAGCAAGAAAGTTATGTGTCATTTGGGTAGAAGGATTCCTGGCAGAGTAGATTGTCTTGAGGCATTAATTGATAAAAGCTGCGAGACCAAGGAAACAGGAAACAGAGTTGCCTCAGTCTCAAAGAGTAAGACCATGGCCTACAGGGTAGAACAACCACAGCATCCTAAGTTTCAGAGTCAGACCTTCAGCAACTTGGTTCTGGACTGTGGGAGTGCCATTCATGAAGGTCAACAGGATGGGGCCATATCTCCTGTCAAAAAGTGAGGGGGCAGGGGTGCCATAGACAAAAAGCAAAGAAATGGGACCTGCCAGGCCAAAGTAGTGAGGTCACCACTCAGATGAACTAGGCGACTTGAGCCACCCAATGAAGGAGAAGTAAGTGTATAGATGCCAAGTTGACAAGGGCTGGGATTGTGGTAGTTAAGTTGTGTGCCAGCTTGCCTGGGGCTGGTTTTGAGTGGCTGGGCAGCTGGATGTAGTTATTCCCCATGATGAGACTGGTGATCAACTCCATGGTGGAATCTACTGGAGCAGCTGAGTACCTACCTTAGGCAACTAGTCGCTTCTAGTATGTAAGAAGCATTGAGAAAAGTTTCTGCAGCTTTTTGGCAGCTTGAACACGCATTTCTCCAAGTTGTCAGTGAGTGGCCAGCCATGTTGTCTGCTAATTTAAGGCTGTCTCTGGACTTGGACTAGCTGTGTGCTGTATAGTTTGACAATCTTAGGGCTTTCCATTTTACTTGTCAACCTTGAGTTTGTAAGCCTCAACAGCCAGCAGCTGCCTGAGTTGAGAGAAGCCTCTAGCTTCAGTAGGCCAGGAGCAAGAAGCAGAGCTGAAGCCCATGGTCAAGAGGCCTTCACCCAGTCCCTAGAGCTTGCCACTTTGAACTCAGACTTCTAGCCTCCTCAACTGTAAGAGAATAAATCCCTGTTTGTTAAAACCACCCATTTGTAGTATTTTTCAGTTAGAGTGGCACTAGAGGACCAAAACAACCTATGACAGAGATGTTTACACATTTGCTACAAATATATCCAATGATATACTAGAGCAGGCAGGGACAAAATAATGAAAAGTTCAAGTCATTCCATTAAACACTTTGATGGAATAAGACACTGTACCTAGGGTCACAGGACCACAGTTTTGGGTTACATATAGGTAAATTAGCACAAATTAGTCCACACAGAAAATGTTTTACATCCGACTTTGCTGTATAACAACTATGATATTCAAAATTTGTGAATTGACAACTAAGGTACAACTGCTGGTCTCTCTCCATCCTTAATAAAGAAGAGTGAAGAACATTGAAAATGCAAAGAAACAGTAAGTTCAAAGGACTACTGGACTACATGAACTTTTGCCTCCATAACCCTTTGACCACAAAGACTATATTATGGCCAGCTACTACTACCAACTGCTATGAAAAGGATCATGTTGGAAGGTTCTAGATAGAATGGCAGAAAAATGTGGTACAAAATTCAAAATCATATAAAAGTCTAGACTTTGTGGTTGGATAGAGACTGATGGGAATCTCAAGATTATGTCCCTTAGACATACTTCAAGCCTAGGACTGAACTCACCCAGTGGATCAATTTTCAGTTAAACAATGAACAGGTCTATAAAGTGAACCAGAGAGGTTCATACTCCTGAACAATCACCCATTAAAGATCAAAAGGCAGAGTTTGCCCAAGGACAAGTTTCAGAAGGCAGGAAAGGATAGGAAAGGAGGAATAAAAACTGGTAACACAGGAAGGAAGTGGGATGAATGATGTTACTTTGTGGAGATTGCCATCAATTGCATGAAACTAAATGTGTATGAATTACTGAATGGAAAACTGACTTAATCTGTAAACCTTCACCCAGATCACAATGTTGTTGTTAGGTGCCATCTAGTCTTCCAGCCTACAACAGGGATAAATCAATATGCCACCAATCATGATTTTGTGATTATTCTCTTTGCTTTCAATCATATATAATTAACTGCATGATTGTAACTCAGTGGACTCCATTCAGCTTTCTCTACTGTGTACATGCTGATGGTTTCCTTCATTCTGGTTGATTGTCTTTGTTTAGTCTTTGCCTTGTCTAAGGCTTAATTAAAGTGCCTCTATTGAACATGTATGAGTCTGAGATCTCTTTTCCCCTATTACACAAATTAACCAAAAACAAACTCACTGCCATAGAGTCAGATCCGACTCAAAGACCCCTCCTTGTGTTTCTGAGGTGGTATCTCTACAGAAGTAGACTGCCCACCCTTCTTTCCGAGGAGCAGTTGGTGGATTTGAACTGCCAGCCTTCTGGTTACCATTCAAATTCCTAAGGTACTATGCTACCAGAGCTCCTATTACACAACTTATTGGCTTCAAAAACAGATATGTATTTTCTTGCAATTCAGGAGTGTGTAATTATAAACTTTAGAGGAAGATCCTTCTTTGTTTCTTTCACTTCTAGTTGCTGCCAGAAATACTTAGCTTTGCTAAGCTTATAAGTGCATCTATCTCCAGTCACATGGCTCCTGTCTTGCACCTGTGTGTGTCTCTGAGTCTGTATCCTCCTCATAAGAAGCCAAAAGAAAGTCTCTTCCACAAGTAGAGAGGATAGGAATTCAACATATTTTTTGAAGTATATAATTTAATTCATAAAAGAATACATTGTTTTTTTTTTTTTTGAAATTTATAAATGTAAAAAAAAAAAAAAAAAAAGTCTGTTCCACTTTTATTAACCAAGTTCAGTGAAGTAATATTTAGGCTACAAACTGTAAAATTCCAGTTACGTAAAAAACAAACAAACAAACAAACCAAAGCTGTTATAGTTGTGACATATCTATGGTGGTTTGGCTGTGCCTTTACTTCAGCTTATTTCATTAAAGAACACAGACTTCAAATGCAGCCTCCATTCTGCTCTGTTTTCATGGCAGAAGGACAATGCAGGACAGTAAGGCCAGGTGACAGCTATCAATTATTCTCTTTCAATGTACATCCTGCTACTTCTATTCAAATTTCATTGATCCACTCCTTGTAAGTTCTATGGCCAACCCTGGAGTCAAAAAGATGGAGTGTAGACTTTTCCCTGTCACAGGGAAAGGTAAGAAATAATTTGACAAACATTAAAATCCTAAATGCACTGTTGTTGTTGTTAAGTGCTGCTGAGTAGTTTCCAACTTGTAGCGACCCCATGCACAGCAGAACGAAGCACTGCACAATCCTGCGACAGCTCCATGATCCCTGCTATACTTGAGCCCATCATCGCAGCCACCATGTCAATCTATCTCGTTGAAGGCCCTAAACACACTACACATCCTTAAAGAAAGTTTAAACTCAATGTTGATGAAATATACCACTGGCATTTACTTTAAAATTGTTTAGTACAGACATAAATAAAATTATAAATAGATGTGATAATTAATATTAATCAACATCCTAAATGGTTTTGGTTTTAAATAATGTAAACAAGAATTCTATCACTCTTCTCTCAGTGTGGCCTACTGTGGTGGTTTCTGTATTGCTGTGATGCTCTAAGCTATGGCATCAGTATTTCAATTACCAGTGGGATCACTCATGGTGCACAAATTTCAGCGAAACTTGAAGAATAAGATAGACTAGGAAAATCTGACAGTCTACTTCCATAACACTTTGCCAGCAAAAACGTTATGAACAGCAACAGAACATTGATACAGTGCCAGAAGATGAGCCCCTCGGGTTGGAAGGTACTTGAAATACCACTGGGTAAACATTGCAAAGTGGAGTAGAGTTGATCTTGATACCGTGGATGTAATAACATTTTGGGTACCTGCATTTGTCGATTTAGCACTACTCAAAATGAGAAGAAACAGCTGCAAATTCCCATTGATAACTGGAATTTGGAATATACAAAATACAAATCTAATAGGAAGTGATAAAAAGTGAGATGGAATGCATAAATATTAACATCCTACACATTAGTTAGCTGAAATGGACTGGTATTGGACATTTTGAATCAATCATATGATCTACTATACCAGGATTGAAAAAAACAAAGATGAATGGCATCTTACTCACTGTTAACAGTACTGTCAGTGATGGAATAATATCTGAAATTTTAAACAAACACTAGTTAATATAACTATTATTCAAATTTATCCAGCAACAAGTAATGCCAAAGATGGAGAAACTGAAAATTTTTACTAACATCTCCAGTTTATAATTGATTAAGCGTGCAATCTGACGCATTGATTACTAATGATGATTGGAATGCAATAGTTGGAAACAAAGAAGAAGGAACACTACTTGGAAAACATGGCATTGGTGATAAAAATGACCCAGAGATCACATGATAGAATTTTGCAAAATCAATGGCTTATTCATTGCAAATACCTGTTTTCAGCAATACAAATCCACCTATACATATGGATATCACCAGATGGAATACAGAGAAATCAAATCAACAACATCTGTGTAAAGAGATGATGGAGAAATTTAATATTTTCAGGCAAACAAAGCCAGGATTCCACTGAACAGATCATTCATTGCTCATATTCAAATTCATGTTGAAAGTGAAGAAAATTTTTTGATATCCACTAGTGCTAAAATATGAATTTGAGTAGGTCTCACCTGACTTTACAGACCATTTGAAAAATAGATTTGACACCCTGAAACTAATGACTGAAGACCAGATTAGTTATAGAATGACATTAAATACATCATACATGAAAAAAGCCAAAGGTCTTTAAAAAGATAAGAAAGAAACAAAAAGCAAAAACAGATGTCAGAAGAGATTTTGATACTTGCTGTTGAATATTGAATAAATAAAGCAAATGGAAGAAATTAAAAACAACTGAAGATATCAAAAGGTAGCTCCAGAAAAGGATTATAATCATAAAGGATTATAATGAAAAAGACCTAATCTTGTAAAATCAAAATGGAAGAGCCTGCTTGACACTTCTCAAACCTTAAAAATGAAGAAAAAAAAAAAAATGCAAGCCTTGAGTTGCAACACTGAGAGATTCTATTGGTAAAATATTAAGTGATGTTGGAAGTATCATTGAAAGATGGAAAGAGTAGGCAACTCGTTCTACCATAAAGAATTGGTTGATGATCAAACACATCAAGGTATAGCATATGCTCAAGAATGGATGGCATTGAAGGAAGAAGTTCAAGCTGCATTGAAGGAACTGGTGATAAGTAAGGCTCCAGGAATTGATAGAATAGAAATTAAGATGTTACAACAGATGGATGCAATAATGGATGTGCTCATTCATTTATACCAAAAATTTTAGAAGACAGTCACCTGAACAAATGACTGGAATTGGTCTATTTTAGTGCTTATGCCAAAGAAAGGTGATTCAGTGGAATACAAATATTATCAACCAATATCATTAAATTCACACAAAAGAAAAATTTTGCTAAAGAAAATTAAAAGTAGTTGCAGCAGTATAGTGACAGGGAACTGCAAGAAATTCAAGCTGGATTCAGAAGAAGACATGTAACAAGGGCTCTTACTACTGAGCTGAGCAAGATCTTGACTGAAAGCAAACTATAGCAGAGAGATGTATACTTGTGTTTTATTGACTATGCAAAAGCATTTTACTGTGTGGATCACAACAAATTATGGGTAACCTTACAAAGAATGAAAATTCTAGAAGATGGGTTGTGATCATGTGACTAAGAGGCAGTGTTTGAACAGAGCAGGGGGTTTGTGTGTGGTTTGAAATAAAGAAAAATGTGCATCACTGTTGTGTCCTTTTACCAAACTTATTCAATTTGTATGCTGAAAAAATAAACAGAGAAGCTGGACCATTTGTTGAAGAATATGGCAGCTAGATAGTAGAAGGACTCATTAACAACTTGCAGTATACAAATGGCATAACATTACTTAATAAAAACGAAGAAGTCTTGAAGCAGTCACTGATGATGACAAAAGACTACAACTTTCAATGTGGATTACATCTCAAAATAAAGCAAACAAAAATCGTCACCACTAGACCAATAAGTGGCATCATGGCAAACAGAGAACATACTGACATTGTCAAGGATTTCATTTTCCTTGTATTTACAATGAACACCCATGGAAGCAGCAATGAAAAATAAACATAGTCTTGAATTGGGCAAATCTGCTGCAAAAGATCTCTCAAAGATAACACTTTTAAACTCTGCCTTTAATATTTGTTCAGTTAGAAATGGTGGGAAATGATTTAATGGAAAGAAGAAACAGAAAGTTAGGAATTATGGAATCATTGTTATTCCTTTTCTTTTTCCATTACATAGAACCATGTCTTCATATGGTTTTAGCAAAAACTTAAATCTGTTTAAAATGCATATATTAAACATTAAAACTATGAGTGTCTTAAACATTATGATGTTGACATTATATTGGTATCATAAACACATATTTATATTATAATTTATAAGCTTAAATCATAATTTAAGTATTTAAAATAGATCTGATAAAACATACTCTTTTGGGCATTCACTCTTCTTTTTAAATTAGCATGGATTATAAAGAGTGTTGTTGTTATTGTTTCTGTTATTTGCTATCGAGCTGGACCTGACTCATAGCAATCCCTCCTTGGGTTTCTGAGGTGATATCACTATGGAAGTAGATTGCCCAACCTTCCTTCCAAGGAGCAGATGATGGGTCTGAACTGCCAGTCTTCAGGTTAGCAGTCAAATGTCTCAGGCACTATGCCTACAAAGCTCCTAATAAAGAGTTACTTGTATACAAATAGAATTTAGATAAGACCTTTCAAAGCCCCATGAAAAAGTAAAAATATTAAGCATTTATTCCAAAATGTGTGCCTATAAATAACAGTGTTGCTCTTTTCCTGTAACTTATAAATATTTAATTCATATATATGTGTGTATGAGTTAAATATATATAAATTACTTAGAATATCATATATAATAAATGACTAAATTCAGCTTAAACAATTGCTTTAATCAGGAAAGACTAATTCTTGAAGAAAAATGATGCTTATATTTGCTTGAGTTCTCCTTTTATTATGTCATCTACCCTAAGCAGGAAAAATGAAACAGGACAGGAAGAATGTAGTATTGGAAGGCATTTGCAAATCTTTAGGTAGTGTAAAAGGTTTCTGCTAGACTACTAAACTAAGCGGTCACTGTTCAAACTTACCTAGCTGCATCATGGGCAAAAGACCTGTTGATTTCAGCTTTGAGGATGGCAGCCAACAAATTCCTATGGATCGATTCTCCTTTCTTTCTTTTTTTAAGTAAGTTGAGCTAAGGGTACTTTCCATCATTGCTGATCTTCAACTTTAATGATATGCTCCATTATGTTCCAGTATTTGCTAATTAAGTCTTTCTTGTGAATCTGTATTTCAAATTTTTATTGTACTTTCCTACTGAGATTTATTTTTATTTGGAACTATTTACAATATATCAACTTTCTCCGCAGGAATTTAAGAAAAAAATAAAATAATATTCATATTTTATGGTGGCTTTCTTTTAATTACCTGGAAAGCAGCTCCCAATTTGCAATTTTTGGGGCATGGGGGTAGAGGTGAGGAGTCTAAATAATCATTGTAGCTTTTATTAGGTGCTGTCGAGTTAGTTCTGACACATAACAACCTTATGTTCAACAGAACGAAACACTGCCTGATCCGGTGCCATTTTCCAAGTCATGGCTATCATCAACCAGAAGAACAAAAATCTAACTTTTCAAAGTTTACAAAGCTAGTTTAATGTAGGATGATGCATAAAATCATCACATTCTTGGCTAACTAATTGCATTTCTACACACAAATTTTTTCTCCACTGGAGTTATTTTTCTTCTCTTCTTTGTTAAGGATGAGAATTTAAAAAAATATTTTTTTTGTTTTTAATCTTTATTACATTCAATGATTCTCCTGATTAAAACCAACCATGAGTTATGATTTCTTATTAAAATTGGAATGCCATTAGAATTTCAATTATGATCAGTGCTTTTTCATTTTATTATCATCATTTTTTATATCATACCCTACATCTGATTTACTTCTCCATCATAATTCTCAATCTACCATTTTCCATGGTCACTGCTCTTCTTTAATTCCACTTGAAATATATTTTTATCCTTTTATAAAATATATTTGTATTCCCTCATTTTTTGGATGGAATATTGTACTACCAGGTCTTCTGAAGGCTGAACTCTTCATTTACTCTTTGGCTCAACTTCACTGCTTTAGTAGACCTTTCTTAAACACCTAGCTATTATTCTCCTACCACTTCTTGGAATGTGTATCATCTCTTCTCTTCTGATAATTTATGCCTATTTAAAATAATTATATTTTGCATATTTTTATCATTACATTTTACCATTGACCAAATAATTAAAAAGAAAATTTGCTTTTGAAGTCCAAATGTTTGAAAATTTTCACATATATATGAAATTGTTATTATAAATATAATGCACAACTAATTTTTAAAATAACATAATGCTGATGGATTAACAATGAAAATAACAATCTCATACTTTATTTTTCCCTGCAAAAAACACAATTTCCCAGTTTCCTAGAGGCAAGTGGTTTTACTACTTTCTATATTTGCTTCTTCCACTGGTTACTTATATAATGTTCTGTATTTTGAAAAATGAAAACTTGAGAGAACATAGGTGAAATATGAACTTTTTCAGCAACTTTAGAGAGGACAGTATTTTTTATCAAATATCTAGGGAAATAAAAATATATTAAGCATTTCATTGTGTATCTTTTCCTTAACAACTCAATTTAAAATTTATTTATAATTCTTTTCACAAAGTAATAAAGAAAGATTTAATATCATGTAGCAAATATTTAAGCAGGAGATGAAATATTATCAGGCTTTATCTCCAATATTCAGGTAAATCATGTTATGTGTCAAGAAAAATAGCTCTCGGGTAGAGATAAATTGAATTTAAAGAGATAAACTCAATTAACAAAGGTTTCTGGTAACAGAATGAAATGTCAAACTGAAAATGATGTATTAAAGAGTCTAGCTTTGCAACTATAACAAAATTAACTGCTTCTAAGTGTGTATTTTGCTTGAAATTTTACTTCAGCAGATAATTTCTCACTGATGGATAACACTATAGATGAAGAAATAACACCATGCATTCATTTTAATGATACTGTGAACTAAATGATATATTATTATGAATATAAAATATATTCATATCTAATGGACTGTATTATTGAATTGATAACATAAATTGTATTCTTTTTTTTTTTTTTTTTTTTTAGGATTTGGGTGAAGATTTACAGAGTAAATTCACTTTTCATACAGCAGTTCACATATACTTTGTCTCATGTCATTGACCAAA